>NC_136697.1:15978404-16213484 GCF_947650265.1 Symphodus melops | reverse complement strand
TCTTGTTTATCTGCCGACCCCACTACACGACACAACCCTCTGTTAAACAGAAGCTGGTCAACATTAATGTAAAAGAAATGATCTATAGGCTGTGACGTTATCCCTTTGGCCGTTTATTGAGATTCTGCTCTGATCAGAATAATCAATCATCCTGAAGCAAAACTGATGCTTGGCTTGTGCAGGTTTTGTCCCAACAGCCATTCACTCTACGTCAGCCTTTGATTTAGATTTTTTTTTTTTGCACCCCTGGCCACCCTTTCCCTCCAACCACACACGCACACACACACACACACACACACACACACACACACACACACACACACACACACACACACTAAAAAGGCTGCTTTAAAATGTATATAACTCTATTTATTCCTGCATATTAGAGGGGTTCTTAAGGGGAGATAAGTTGCACCGCAGTGCACCAAAGCTCTTTTCAGATTAAATGCTTTAATGGTTAAATGTTTATTGCAGAGACGGAGCTTTACTGCAGTGAAGGGAGGTCTAGCTGTAGTGATTAAGAGCTACTCGGGCTGTATTGATAGACACAGGCTCTGTGCCTGCCTGTACTCCACTCTGTGGTGTAGAGCTTCTTTCCCCTCTTTTTTATGCTCCTGAGTCTGTCCTGCATGGTGCACAGGTAACAAGCTGGTGTAGCAAGTTGGCCCTCTCTCCGATTCCAGAAAACCAGCTGAGTGATAAATGACACTCGGGCTCTCTCAGAGTCCTGCAAGACAGACTGATGAGGGATGAAGCAGACAGCAATTTTTAAAGTGAAAAGGGGAGGACAAGGGAGGTAGACAACACAGACAGACAACCGTCCAGACAATCAGACCAATTAAATCCCTGTAGCCATGTAGTCTCATTCGATGAAAAGAAATGGACAAAACGCCTGATTAGACACGTAAAGCAAACAGACGATCAGGCCTCAAGAGACTGTTTGCAGGTAGGTAACACATTTTAATCACTCATAGGCAACCACTCAGAGAGACAGACATGCTTTATTTCCTCTGATAGATTACTCTTATATGTCCACTGATGCCTTGCCATATATTTGCATATAAACAGCCAGCTACACTGGAGAATTATTGAATTCTGCCTGTTTAAAAGACTTGTTGTTTTTCCTTCTATTCCCCCACCCCCACCCCCCCTACTTCGTAAGATGCACCCTCGAAACCTCCACAGGTGTCCCATAAGGGCTGCAGGCTAGGTCAGTAGCTCAGCCTCCATCTGTGTGTGCTGTGTTTTTTTTCTCCTCGTCTCCACCCCCATCTCGCGCCCATGTCAACTTCCCTCTCGGCCAGGGAGGGAGGGGAGGGTGGGACAGAGAGGGGCGGGGGCTTTAACACCTGTCTGACAGCCGACGACCACGCTCCCTCGCTGACTTCTTCTACTTATCCTCTCTCATCCCTCCGTCTTCTGTGTGGCTTTTTCGTGGATTTTTTATAGCTTACTTTCGTACCTGTAGCTAAAGCCACGTCGTTTGTTGCTCCTCTTGTCTCTCTCCTCTCATCTCTTCGTCTTTGGCTCGGCCTCCTCTCATTTTGTCTCTGCCTCATTCTCTTCTTTGTCCGTGGATGTCAGATCAAGTCTTTTATCCTTCGCTCCTTGTTCTGTGTCTGTGAATATGTGTCAAGCGTTCTGTGTAGAGGTTCTTCTCGTGCTGTATACTGGTGATATGATGTGTTCCCTCTCCTGTCAAACACTATATCAGATCAGGCGATCATTCACCATTTCACGGTCATGACGCCATTTGTCGACGTTCCCTAAATGTTTTTGTCCTTCTGTATTGGTATGAAGTAAATTTATTGACTTTTTAAAGGCCCATGCACACACCAAACAGGATAATCTACTGTATGTTACCACCGAGGGACATTTTTCACACACAAACATATTGTAAATTGAGTTAAGACCTGCAGAAACACACACAAACTTCCACATACACAAAACATAATATACTCTCTAAATGATTGGAACTGATGAGCCGTCAGCGGCTGCTCGGGCTCACAGTGAGGTCTTAATTTATAGAAGTGTCGTTATCACATGTGATTTACTGATGTGTACACTCCCATGTGCTTTCACATGTACAGAAGCCTACACACACACACACACACACACACACACACACACACACGCAAACACACACACTCCCATTCTCCTCACCCTGCCTGTGATGGATGGATGATGAAGGGACCTGTCCCAGGAATTGATTGCCCCACTCCAGGGGGTAGGTGAGTCGGGGACTGATGGTCAGGATGATGTACAGTTGAGGTGAACTCTCCCCTCATGGGGGTCACTGTACTCACTTTAGTCTTTCTTTGAACTCTCTGCTACACTTGTCTTTTCATCATAAAAAGAGCCCACGCACCAGTTATACATCTTATATAAATACACCACATCTGCTGTTAATGTTCAAGACCGTTCTGGCTTGAAACTTGGAAAATGTTCCGCTTTTACCAAGTTTGAAAATGTTTTCTTCTGCCAAATCATTTGGGAGTTTATGCGCCAGAATTGACTGCACATAATTTGCACGACCCCTAAGTTTGGTTGTGACCTTGAAGGAAAGTCAGGCAAACTCGCGTTTTGACTCTAATCCCGAAGAAAGCTTTTGTTCAGCTACTGAGTGTTTGTTTAGGCAAAATGAAATGAAACTGAGCACCAGTTTAACTGTAACAAAACGCATAATTTGTTTCTTTTGTCAGGCAGAATAAACAAAAGGCTTAGTTACATCCAGCATCTGAGCTGCTGTCTCATTTCAATGGCGCTTGTCTTAAAGAAATCTCTGCCAGTGCAAGAACAACACATTTTTACTCAGCTGTACAGCTTCATTGTAAATATAACTGTTTTAGTGACGCTCACATGCTTTGGTCTTTTATTTGCACTCAGACTGGGTTTCAAGGATCTCATATTTTTAAGTCTTGAGTGTTTTCCTGTCAAAAACAACCCACGTTTTATCAGCATCTAAAATGCATGGTACCATCGGACTCTTGCTGCGGCTTGTATACACAGTCAGTCAAACAAACTGTTTTTGAGACAAAAAAAAATAAAAAATCCTTTTCCCTCAACCACTTTCTCCTGGCATTGCTGGAGGCTGAGAAGAGTTCTTTGCCCCAAGCTAATCCTTGTTCCCACCTGCTCACCCGAAGTGTTGAGCACATCGAAGAGCTCATTGGACAGACGCCAAATGTCACAGCCTGAGTGTCGTAGGTCTTTTCAGGGTTATGGCACGTAAAAAAAAAAGCTGTAGAAAGTTGAAGGTTGAAGTTGAAGTGATAAAACTAATAAATCCTCTTGGTTGCGAAAAAACTGCATCAATAATGCTATCAACCTGAAAATACACAGTTGCTTCATACCAAATAAAATCCTTTGGCATGTCAGTGTATATTTCTACAAAATGTTTCAATAATTTCCGAACCATGCAAAATAAGACAATTTTCTTCACACGACAGAAGGTAATGTGACATTAAACCCTCGTTGATTTTCTGTCATGATTATCTTATTGTAAAGGCCCGAAAAAAGCTTTTTCCTGAATTTGTAGATTTTGTTTAAGTTTATTTGAAACTGTCCATCATAGTGGAATAATTATTTAAGAGTGAAGTGCTGTAAGTTTAAGTTATTTTATTAGCAGCCAGCTACAGAGGCTGGATTGTACCACAAGAACATTAAGACTTTTTCATAAATGGTTGTGATAAATGGAACTCTGAAAAATTTAAAATGCTATGATTTATTTGGTATGTTATTTGTTAACATGCAGGTAAGTGATATTAAATTTGTCAAGAAAATGTAAGAGGCAAAACAGTCTTTACTATTTTTGCTGGTACACTCCATCTTCCATAGCCAACTTGTCTTTTTATTTCAACTTATTAAGCACCGTACATTTATGTTTGTGAAACATTTGTTCGTATAACATTTCCGCATTTTAAACAGCTGTGAATGTGCAAACACGTTAGCTAAAGACAGAGGTGTACACTCTAGTGTGTGTGTGTGTGTGTGTGTGTGTGTGTTTATATATGTTAAAGTTATGAAAACATTCTTCTGACATACTATTGGTGGGGATGGGGCTGTGGTTTGGCCGACGGCATGTGTGCGTGTCATTTTGTGTGTGTGTGTGTGTGTGTGTGTGTGCGTGTGTGTTCCAGAGCCGCAGCTGAAAGGCATCGTGACACGACTGTTCAGCCAGCAGGGCTTCTACCTGCAGATGCAGCCGGATGGAACCATCGATGGCAGCAAGGACGAGAACAGCGACAACAGTGAGTGGAGCTCTCTGAACTCCAGCTTCCAGCATTAATGATTTAATGGCAATGAGTCACTTGGTTATGTAATGTATGTGCACATTTTCTATGCTGCACTTTGTCATTTTTAATTCTTATATAACAGATGCCAGCTACAAACACTTCGAAATCTATTCTAAGATGCCTTTGTTGAATTGGAGTATTACTACAAAAAACCTACCATTTTAAAGGGTGCTATATAATCAAAATGCCCCATTTTCCACAGCTGGTTATGTAATAGCATGCCTTAGACGTGTTGAAATCTACTAAGGTGGTTAATGAATTCTGATCCAGCCTTCTTGAAAGTGTACCTTAAGGAGCATCTTCTGTTTTAACCCCTATAAGTGAAATTAATTCCATTCTCCTTGCCTGGTTTCTCTAAGTAAACCTCTTCTGCTGTGTGCACCGCACGATTGTAAATGTCAAGTTGTTTTGATGGATTTAACTCAGAAGCGTGTGATTATCACAGCAGAAATTTCTTCCTGGAAAAACCCTTCGCATTAAACAACTGTAGCCCCACAGCTTCACTCCAAAGCCACTTCTTTGCAATATTTCACCACAGATCGACTTTCCTCAGTGGACTTGCAGTGGATAAATAGTCCCCAGGGTAATTTCTTCTAAAGGGAACACAACCCTTTCGCCGTACAGGATTAGAAAGGGGGAATATCAGTAGAGGCTAAGTGTCTTGGATATTAAAGCAAAACAGGCTTTTAGAACTGTCTTCTGCAGGAAGTGAAGTATCAGAGAAGAGATATATCTCAGCGGTGAACGTTCGCCAAAGCGATAATGACGACACACTCAGTCTGGGATGAAGCCAGACAGGAAACCAATCATGACCTTTCTTCCCTGAGACATCCTGCCAATCTTAAAGCGAGTCAGAGCCAAAGCTGCTGGACCGTAGCAGTCATGCAGTGAAAAAGAACTGTCACTGGACGTTTCTTTTTGTATTTTATAAGGACATGGGTATTCATACAAATCAGCTGAAAGCGTAGAAGAAGGCACTTCAGAACAAAAGAAATGACAAAAGGAAAAAAAAGTGATCCAAAAACAGCATTCACAATGTGTTTTCATGCGTGTCCCTCCTAAACATTGTTGTTTCTTTGGGTGCCACCATTGTGTTTCTGAGGGGTCGACCTGATGAGGTTTTTTGTTGAATGTGAGGGTTTCCCTACCTCTCCGTAATCCTCTTGTTAAGCAGTCCCACTGGCCCAGGGATGGAGGGATGCAGTGAATTATTCAGCCGCAGGAAACTAAAAATACCACCTTCTCCGTTTGTACCCAATGAATAATTCTCTGTATGAGAAGCCTCAAGCTCAGAGACGGTCCGAAGGAAGACAGAGAAGGAGGTGCAGAGGGAGAGAAATTGGATGTTCTTTGAGAAGAAGGATGAAGACAGAGGGAGTGAAAGACAAAGAGAGAGTGATTAAAAGAGATAGAAATGGATGTTGTGCATTTGGTATTCAGCTCTCGCACTGAACTATTGATTTTGTGGCTGGATTATTAGAATAATAGATTACCCCCACCCTTGAACTGCACCACCCCGTGACCTGCAGCATCCTCAACAGCAGCGACAGATGGAATACAGTCATTTATTTACGTGCAGAATTTCAGTGGAAATATGGGATTGAGTGTGATGGAGGAGCAACCTAAGCCGAGAGAGTTTCAATTCCAATGTTTTGTTATTTTCCTTATTGCTTATTGCTGAGACAAAGGCCGAGACATGGGAGAAAAGCAAATGGCACTCTTGCTTTCGTAATATCACAGCAGTTTATACATTCAGGCTCGTGTGACCCGACATATTCAGAAGTAATCGAAACAAATGTGACACTGCTGCAGGGATACGCATGGCTGACTGGCTAAACTACAATTGCTGTGAAACAGAATTCAGTTGATTAACACCCATGTTCAAATTTGAGCAGTTATTAATTTGATTGTCATCAGATGATTGGCTGCAGTAATTACCTGCACACACTGAAGCTCTATTCCTGGTTATGAGAATCCTGCGTTGTCAGGCATTCACACTCAAGCTGTCTGTGATGCTCCTGCTTGATTTATGGGATGCAGCAAGGCTTTTTTTTTTTTTTTTTTTTCATTAGTAGAAGACTAGTCACTTTTTTGAGGGACTTTATCAACTCTTATACAAACACTGACTAACATAATACCTGCTTTTCCATCTTTAGATGTGCATTTCTCTCTGGATTTGGCATTGCCCTTCGGCATTTGAAGTCTGGCTGCCCCTAAACCTTTCCTGCAGGGTTTATTTCCTGCTGCGCCAGTATCCCTCACATCAAATGCACTTACTGTAGACAACCTGCAGGATTTGCTTGCAGACAATTACTGCTTCACCGGAAGGACGTGCGGTTTCAAGGATTTTTCCTGTACTGTCTTGTTTAAACCCATTTTGTCTGGCCCTTTGATGATAGAAGATCCCTCGGAAATCTCTTTAACTCTTCCTCGAACCAACCCAGCTGCTCTCGTTTCTCACTGAGAGATAGGGAGATGGAGATTTTTATTTGAAGAGAATCACCTTCAGAATAGTCATCAGGGTCCACTAACAGCAGTCTGTGCAGATGCAATAATGGAATCCATCAAATGCTGGAGCTGCAAATAGTAGGCTGAAGGAGCTAGCTGAATGACAGCTCAAGTCCAAACAAAGGCAATCTGACAAAGATTATTATTGCAATGAATCTAGACTGAAAATGACCTTTTAGGGGGATTATTAGACATATCTATCAAGATAAAACAGCATATTTGACCTATGATATTTACATCCAATGATGTACCATAAATTAAAGCAAAAGTTAGCATTTAATTTGTCCAGGCTAACATTAGAGAGAGATGCAGTCAGTCATCAGAGCAGCAAAAGGCAGATGGAAATATACAGTGAACACACAGAGGAGAAGAAGAGAGTCATGACCGAGAATGAAAAACAGAAGTGTTAAAAAACACAAGGGACTTAAGAACCTGTGAAAACGAAATTCAAGGTGCTAATAGACTGCCTTTATACCCCCCAAACATCAGGCCCTGAAGGGTATGTGGAACTGCAGGAGTCGACTGTGTGTGTATCAGCCGAACTCTCGGCCCGAGGGCAGAGTGAAGCCATTGGCAGGCAAAAGCAGCCCGTCGATATTTATTGAGCGAAATTGAATCTGCTCGGAGGACAGACCCATGTTGGCACGTCTCCTCTTGTCCCTGCCAGCTTTATCTGATAGTCCCCATCGCCACTTGCAGAACAATCATTCTGACAATACAGGGAGCCTGCAGCACGTTGAACGTGTCCTCGCACCCTCATCAAACCAAAGCCCATGAAAGTCACAGTTCAGTCCTCAGATTCAACAGAGCACACCCACAGAGATAACAGTAATTCATTTCTTGGAGCACTTAGCAGAATAAAATTAGACTTCTTTTTTTCGAGAAGAGATAAAGCCTCCTAAATGATTGTCCAAACATCAGAAAACAACTGTAGTGGCTTCAGACATTCACATTTCCAGTTTAGATACAATCTGGCTGAAAACTTTCAGCCAGTCACGAAACTTTTTGTGTGGTTTGGGAAGTCTTCTGACTGTACTGGGCGCCACATTTTGTACCCCAACATATTAATAACTTGGGTTATCTTAGCATTGTGATATTTTAATAGAAATGCTGAAATAGGAAAAAATTATAGTCAAATCTCCCACTGGGAATCCTATAAAACCCATTGGGACACCATATTTTCAAGGGGTGTTTGTGCAACAAGTTGTACAGAAATATTCAGCTCACAGGGTCTCGATACAGTTGGGGGTGAAGAGGACATTTAAAGACCCAGTTTGACATGATATGGAGAGGAACATTTAAACCTACTGGAAGGACCAAGAAGCGAGACTTCCTGTGGTAAAAATCAGAGATGAGCGGGGATTGGAGAAAAGTCACATCAATCCAAGATTAAAATTACAAGTGACAGTTTAAAACAGCTTCTAAAAGCAACACAGGGATTTGATCATAAAGGTTGTGGCAGATTAATTTCACTGAAAGATTTGGTCACAGCAAGCTGATTGAAGTCCGGAAAAGAGAGAGAGAGAGGTTGAACTTCTGCTATGCTTCTTTAGAAATGTAAGGCTCTAGAAACCAATTTACCCAACTGGCTTAGTGTTTTGATTGATGGGGTTGGAAAGGAGCATTTTACATGAGAGACTTCTATCAGGGCTGTTTTAATGTAGGGCTCAGCTGTAACAAAAAAAGGATGTTATAAACTTTCATGTTCCAAAATGTATATATATTTTTTTAATCAATCTATTCTTTCTGAAACAATCTGGATCCATTCAGGGGTCTTTTCTGAGTTGCACTGTCCCTGAAAGGAGACCACTCAGAATACCTCTTAATTAGAAGCTGTCTTTTTTTCAACTCTGAGCTTCTTCGAGATGTCTCAGCTCTGGGTCTCCCAACTTTAACCACCCCAACTTATGGAGGAGATGTATTGTGTTATCTATACTCAAGGAGAACCTGAAGGCTGGAATGTAGATTGACTGTCATATTAAATCCACTGTTTTTCGCTCACTGAGTAGTAATAGAACAACTGACTACTGTCAGGTTGTTTGCTCATGTTGTAGCATTCAAAAAATAATGTGTTTGTTTTTTTTCCCCGACACCCTAACTTCCTTCATAATATCTAAAGAAAATGAATCCTATATGACGTTTATGTGAAGAAAACATTTTAAAACATATTACGCAACGTTACTCCTTTGATCGCTGCTAAAGAGAAGTCCACAAAGAATACTGCAACTTCTTGTTATTGCCATAGGGGCTGCCAAAACTAATACGTTCAATATCTGTAGGTTTTTTTGTTTTTTCTTTATTGGGTTTTTTTTTCAATCATAACAAACATGATGTATTACTGTAACGGTTAGTCTGGCAGCAAGTACAGCGTTCGTGTCAAATGGAAAGATGAGCAAAACAAATGTTTATAAATAAAAAGATGAATTATACACATCGACATACACATGCGCAAATGTAGAAACACGCACAACACATGCTGAGACAATAACCTACTACTTCATGTTTGTTTGTTTTTAAAACGTTTAATACAGATTAATACTTTGCAACTGTTGAACTAACTTTTTTTCTTCTGGCTGCACACTTGTTATGCTGTTGAATTCAGAGCTGTTCTGTTCAAATTGGCCACACACATGACGTCATTTCAATACGTGAGTAAGCAACAAATCATGAAAAGTGCCGTCTGATTTTATTTCATCTGGACAGGTAGCTGTTTACTCAAAAAAAAAAAAAAAAAAGGTTTGCCTAATATGCTCTGCAAACTTTTTTGTATCATTTCAGTTCTCTTCCATCAAAAAGTTTCAGCTTTCAGGTAAAACATTCAAGCATAACCGTCACACTTTGGTGCGTAAGTGTTTCCATTGTCTATGTGCAGTTCAAGGCGACAGATAGACCACAGCCTCTGATCTCTTTTCTGTGGCTAAGACTCTATATTGTCCTCTTCTCTCTTTTCTGTCTGATGTTTCTCTTTTGTCTCAGCCCCTTTGGATCTGTCTGTGTGACCCTCTCTCTCTCTCTCCCTCTCTCTGTCTTTGTCTCTGCAGCTCTGTTTAATCTTATTCCTGTGGGTCTGAGAGTGGTGGCCATCCAGGGAGTGAAGAGTGGCTCCTACATTGGCATGAATGGCGAGGGCATGCTCTACAGCTCGGTAAGACACTGTTAAGATGTACATTTGTGTACGTGTGTGTATTTGTTTGTTTACACGGGTCGTGTTTTGTTCTGTTTGCTGTCTCTTTTAATATCCTGCCGCAGTAAAGACTCAGCCCTATAAACCCCTTTCATCTTGGTTCTATTCGAGAGCTCTTCAGATGTGCCTTTGTGTTGCCGTGCAGCACTCATTGCCCCACTCTTTGTGGCTGAAGCAGTACTGTGCATGTTTTACATTTCATTTGACATCAAGTTCAGTCCTCAGCCCTTTTTAAAATGGCCTCTTTATTTTTTATGGGCTACTAACGCAGACTCGTCTTGTACCAGCTATAAACAGAAATTCCTCTAAATGTAAATGTCTATTGATGTGGATGCTGTGTCTTTGTTCAACCCTCATCCTGATATCTGCTCAGGATCTTTTTGTAGTGAAGGGTTCCACTGCCGAAGTTGTATTTTCCTTAATGCAATCAAGTAGTAATATGTCAAATATATTTTTTTAATGATTATGAAAGTCTTGCTCTTGGCCTGAAAAACACACAACAATCCCACCACATTAGCAGAATAACTCCTTTGAGAATATAAACATCATTTTAAGATCCAGTGGAGTAGAAGGTATTGCGTTACATGGATATTTTTTTTTTGCAGAGTTAATGAGAAGCATATAGGCTGGTGTGGGAAGCTGATGCACGAATGGGGGTGGACACAGTCACAGATGTCAGTTGGAGAAAACATGGAGCCGTAGCCGTTGCATTGAGGATGCAGGAAAGTTCTCGGGCACGTGTGTGGAAATGAGATGCAGTGGGTGAGAGAGTGTGTGTGAGAGAAATGGGATGGGGGGCAAATGCAGTGATATAAAGACAGGAAAATATCCCTAGTTGGCATGGTTATGTAACCACCCGTCTCATGCTTCCTAATCCAGTTCATGATAGTGTAAAAAAATGAGACAAGGATGGTTCGACTGTGGAAACCACAAACCTCTGCTGAGAGACTTTGTGAGGTCGGTCTCGCAACGAGACAGCTTCGATAAATATCTGACAAGAAGTGGAATTCACAATCTGCCTCTTAAGGTTTTTTCTTTCTCAAAATACTCATAAAATCTGTGAAGGACACAAGGAATCGGGGACTCTGTCATATTGCAACTTACATTTATTGATAAGGGAGCCGCTTTGCTCTAGAGACGCACTACAATAACAAATGAAACATTTGATAAAAAGGGACAACCATTACTACAAATGGCAAATGTAAATGCCAAAATAATGAGAAATGTGTTCTTTCCAAGTGTTTTACTCTTTTTATAATGAAATGTTAGTGAGTCATCCTGCAATCAGGAGAAGAAAAAAATATTGTCCCATAAAGATGCTTTCTGGGATTGTAATTCCCTCCCACATGACACACACATGAACTTGCTGGCTTTGTTGGGATTTCAATTTTCTAAGAGTAATTCATATTAGCAACAATTCATTCTTTAGTTTTCTGTTTTTAAAGGATACATGTAAAATGCAGAGCCAAATAGCTCTTTGCGAGAAATGCATGGAACCAAGACCCTCAATTCATTTCATTTGGTCCAAAGTTGTTGAAAGGTGAGACCTTTTTTAGCAAGTGATTTTTTAAATATGGCAATATTTTTATTCAATTATTTAATTAAACAAGTACAGTTCAGCTGCATGAAAACAAATACATTTGTGACACAATTGTATTCTTACACAGTTAACAAGAAGAGCCAAACTTGTGTTCTAGCAAATTAACATTTTGACCATTTTAATTAAACAGTTAAAAAAAATCTGTGTTTGGCCATGAAAAGTATCAGTAACAGTCTCTCAATACAGTCTCGCACTTTTTTTTATTATAGAATCAGTCAAAACAGACAGCTTTTTTTCTCACTTGACACAACTGGAGTGTATCTCAATACCTGGAAAGGTGTACGAGGACGAACAGGTTCAGAGAAGGACGTGCAATAAATGCGAAGGCTGCTATGACTCACCCAGGTAGACTGATTCTATCATAACTTAATGCTCATACAGAAGCGCCCAATTCACAGCTCTGCTATAAAGCTTATAATAACCCTACACCCACACATCTATGTCTAATTAAAGTTTAATCGTGCCAAGACAGCAATCTTTCAATTTATGAAATTGATTCCAAGTTGGGGATGCAGTATGACCCCCCATACACACACCCACTCTAGATGAAATCATCATCTGCGTCATGACTTCATAATCAGGGATAGTTAATGATTCAGTACGTCTCTGTGAATCATTTTACCATCATTTTTCATTGGACGGAGAAGTAAATTTTTGACCTTTCTATCAAAAGGAGAGAGTGTTTGTCAGAAGGAAAGGCATTTTTGCAAGAAGAGAAGCCAAAGCAGTTTTGGATGTACTGTGAAGTCTGGCCTCTCAGATGTGAAGCATGGGAAATTAGCATGCATTGGTAAGCAGAACTCAGGGTGGTAGGCTGGATCACACGCAGGCTTATAAGCCTTGGAGAGGCCCGGAGTGCTCATAAAGAGGCTAAATTAACATGCAAACCACTGGATAGAAGCACACACAGCCTCAGCTTCTGCCTCTTATTTCCATTATTTATCAACACAGATTATGAATGTGATAGACGGAGAGGGGACTGCTTTAGTGTTTCCAGAGGACTCTTAAATTGGGGAACATTTCTTCATTCACACTTTTATGAGAACTCTCCTGGCGCAATCACAACATGAAAATAAGTCCTACTTTTATTTCTTGTAACTTACTCAAATTTACTTTTATGATTATATGTGCAGATTTTTCTTATCCACCACCCTCTCTTTTTAGCTCTTTTCTTCAAGGTCTCCATTACATTATACTGCCTCTACCTACTGTAAAGTTCCTATATGTTTATTATTGGGCTTTCTTTGCCTTTATTTAGATAAGGGACAGGAGGATTGAGTCCAAAATCAGGGACAGAGAGAGTGGGGAATAACATGCCGGAAAGGAGGCATACTGTAGGTCAGATTTGAACCCGGGCTGCCAGCATGGAGGACCACAGCCTGTCTTGTTTTGTCTACCTAACATCAGAGAGCCGAGACACACACCTCTCTCTCTCTCTCTCTCTCCCTCGACCCCCTCCTGGGAGAAAATTACTGAGGGATATGCTCCTACATCTCTAACGCTCCTTGTGTTTTTTTTCTTTGGTCCTCTTCCTCGGTTTTTGCTCCTGTCTTGTTAGTGAGGATACGCGACAGGCTCGATCTTCTTTACGTTTGAGTGGATTCTGAGAAGTGGTGCAGCAACCAGACTTTTCTCTTTAGTTGTTCATGTCAGGTATCTAGCCGTCCTTTTACTGGCCCAATTTATAATACCGTTGATCAATAAGTGGTTGATGGAGCTGTGTGTGAGCAGGACATTATGCTTGTGTGGTGGAGTGTTTAGCGATGAAGTGCGTGGGGGCTGAGCATCCACAATGAAGAGCTCCCTTTCCATTATTTATAACACTTCTCAATATGACCTAGTTTACTGCAGAGCAGTAACCACTGTTCTCTTTAGCTATTGCTCTATGTCTCCATCTTTCTCTCCATGTAACAATGCATCACTCGATTGATCTGTATATTATCAATGGATCAGTGTATCTATCGTTCCGTCTATATTATTCTGGATGGTAATCTATACACATACGTCAGTTATATCTTAGCTCTTTGGTGGAAAAGAAATGTAACATAAAAAACAGATGTTGTTGGTAAAGCACTTTTATTCATTGTAAAAAGAAGTCCAGATTTTGCTACAACTAAAAAAGTGAGCCAAAATAAATGGTGATGCTCAAATCAATACAGAAATATAAATGGTTGGAATAATCGGCCAAGAGAGACACTGACTCACGCAGACACACACATTGAAATCCACTCAGAGAATATGTAGCCACACACAGGAGTGATGGGAAAATCCACTTTCCGTTTATGTATTGATCAAACATCCATTCTAAGGCAAAGGACATTCATATTATATATATATTCATATATATTCATATATCATTTGGGTGCTCAATTAATTTGGAAATACAGCTCTGTGGTCAACCATGACATTCACCTGTCACAGTTATCACCATTACATTTCTCCAAAAATTAATATTCCATTGATTTTAACCACATCTTCAGAAAAGTGAGCAGTTTTCAGCATCTCTTTCAAACAACACAATGGGTTTTCCCCAAGGGTCAACAGTTAGCTCTTCGCCTTTAAGTCTGTTTATGAATGTGTTGCCTAAAACTTGTCCTGAGGCCGGCTTCCAGCTTTCTTTTTAATATGCAGTCATATTATGCCCCTGCGGTGTCCCCAAGCAAGGCTGCTGAGGCCCCAACTGGGAACCTGCATGAAGTCTGTTGCAGGCGCTACTCTTTTAGAGAAGTTTTAAGATAAAGAATAATAAAATAGAGGAGTGTAATAATGTTAGATCCACAGCTGAAGTTTGACAAACATGTAAAGACATTCACAAAGAACATCCTTCTTGTTTTAAATAAGTCAGACTCTACTCTGCCAGCCCGTGTGTTCATGCTTTTGTGGATTTTCTCTCATTGCTAGTATTGTATGACAGTAAGGGCTCAAGTTTTACCTTCTCCAATCAGTCACCTTTTATCATTACACAACCAGGCCCTGAAAATAATGGAGCAAAAACCCACACTGAAATGATGAAGTACTTGGTTTTGAGAGCTTTGGAGAGCTCTGCTGTCCGTCACATTGGACATAGTGTCTGCTAAATGAATTGCAGCTTTATGCATTTCTGTTTTCAAATGAATAATAATAATAATACATTCATTTTTACATATATTCGCTTTTCTAAATACCCAAAGATGCTTTTCAACAAGCTCACCCCTGAACCTCTTTCCAAATAATATGGGACAGGACAGAAACAAGAATCATACAGTAGAGTGGAAACTATACAAATGTGTAGATCTGCATCTGGACAATCAGCTTTCTCCATCACAGCTTATAAACTCTTCATAACATTACCACCTGAAATAAAGTTAATACCAGATATTAAATCTTTCACACAAAAGTCAAATGCACACTAAAAAGAGAAACAAAGCTGTACCCATTTTTATATTGTTGTATCTTAAAATTCTAATTTGTTCTAATAAAAAGATGGTTTATTGAATTTTTTTGTTCTGTTGCAATATATGCATTGAATTGTATCATTATTTATATAAAGTTATGTGGTTTAATGTTACTGAATGTAGTAACAAGTGTATACTCGGTTTACCTAAAGACCCGACTCGGGACAAGAGTTGGAAATTAGCAAGAGCTATGTGCTGCACATCAGTTTCGTGTTTTCAATCCTCTATCTTCTCTATCTTATGGCTTTACTCAGATACGGTTGTATTAATGAAACAGTAGCCATTAGTTTATGAGGTTAATGTTATTACACATTTTTTATTTATTTTTCTATTTTTGGGTAGCAAATGAATTGGTTGAGAAAGTATTTTTTTAAGTTTCATTGTCAACACATTGTACGTAATGGAGATATTAAAAACTTAATACTAATCCTTTTTGATATCTTAAAGAAGTGTTTTTTGTCTGCCTTAAGTCCTTCAAGTTGTAACTGCTAGTTGAATACAGTTGGTTTAGATTATCTTAGTTTCTTTAGGCTGATTCAGTTGTTTTTGGAATGACTTGTTGGCTACACTAGCTAAATTAATGATCCATTAACTGGTGTAGAATAAATGTGAGACTTTGTGATTACATCAGAAGAGAACCTCTCCATCTACATTTCGAGATGGGAAGATGACAGAGAAGCTTTTTTTTTTTTCTTAAATGAAGTTCTGTTTTATGTGTTGAAGCTTGTATCAAAGACAAGACAAGAGAGTTGACATCTCTGGTGCTTTGGACGGTGCTTCATTCAGCTTTACAGTTTGGTAAAGCTAGAGTTTTTTTTAACATTATCTCTTTTTCATTTTGATCCTTGAATGCCACTGACAAATTAGGCGTCCTTGAAATGATGCTTCAAACAAGCGTGTGTCTGATCAGTGTCTTCAAGCACACAGCTTTGTATTTAAAATATTTTCTTTTTAATTTGTCAGGTCTGAATCAAACAAATATTCAGGGTTAGCTTTGATGTAGTTAACCAATCACAACGTCTCTGTGAGGAGAACGTTAGGGTTGCAGACAGATTGCATTGACAACTGTTGGCAAGAGAAGAGAAGTCTTTGTTGGTGGCAATGCAGAAAGATCTAGCTAGAAAGTGTAGCTTTAAAATAGAGTTATTTCTCTATTTCCTCTTAACTAACCACTGAAAAGTTATTGAACTAAGACCCTTCCATCAACTTACTCATTGGTTAACCTTTTGGAGGTAGCGTTTTTCACGCGCGCACACACACACTCACACTCATTTCTTACATTCACAGTAACCTCTGTACTGTTCTTACTCTTTCTTCCAGTCAGCGTCTAATTTTACTGTTACTCATTTATGTCACAGAAAACAGTAAAACCTTCACTGGGTCCCTGGAGGGATGAGTGAGAGAGAGTTGATGTGGAAGGTCAGGGAGAGCTTCAGTTTCTGTTCTGGTGACAAATGACTGGGCCTCTGTGAGTAGTCTCTCTGCACCCCTGCCTTGTCTTTATCTTTTTTTCCCCCTCAAGAACAAAAGACTTTGAAGGAGTTTTTCGTTGTTATGAATCAAAAACTTGAAGTTGCTGGGTGTTTAAGTGCTTCTTTTTTTTTTTTACAATCTGCCCATTTGTTGGGTAAGAAACGGTTGGAATTTGTTTTGTTTTTTTAAATCTCGATTCTTGAAGCTTTGTCTGATATTTGAAGATTGAATTTAAAAGACTGCTAACAGCTGGTGGTTGATATTTTTCGTAATAAATCACCACAGCGACACATTCTTTCAGAAGAGTTAATTGTTTTGGTATCTTGTCTAACTACATTTTATAATGTTGCTAGCACCTTGGCGGTAGGCTAGGTACAAAGAAGAAAGTAAAGAGGTTCGAGGAATTAGTAGAATGAAAATTCAGAGAGATCATGTTTGACTAATGAGGACTTTGTCCATTAAAATGAAGCCAGCAGTTTCTGTCTGGTTTTGGATTTTTCAGCCATTAACCATCTTTGTCTCCAGAGAAGGCTAAAGAAGGACAGGACAAAGCCTTGTTTGAAAGTGATTGACCTTCAGGCCAAGGCAGAGCCAAAGTTAAACAGTGAGAGGAGAAGAAGAAGTGAGGAGAAGAAAGGAGGAAAGAAAAAGTGAGAAAAACAATTTTTCAGTTTAAGTAATGTCTAGACAATCCCAGACCTGAATCTCTCCCAGAAAAATAATGAGCTTTTGGGGAGTTCCATGACAGGGCAGGGATCCTCACTGAAATCAAATCTCTAAGATGCACAGATGGCTCAGGCCCTCGTTCTAAAGGAGCACCTCTAACCAACCCCCACCTTTAACATCCTCCACATCTTTCGGCAAAGTCAAAGGACGCTTGTGGAAGCAGCAGGACTCCTTAATGCAGAGCCAGGGAGCAGCCTCCTGTCACGCATGGAGCCGGTGTCTGATTTGGATTCAGGATGCGTTCAGCCTAGTTCTGTTTGGCAACACAGTTTAATATCCATTACAGCCTGCTCTCTTACTTTGTCATTCATTTTTCCTACACTTCAACCCCCACACTTTGCTCAAGCTCCCAAAACACACATAACACGTCACTCATAAGGGTGTAAGTGAAGGGTATGGTCTGGGTTTTCCTTGTTCAGTGTAAATAAATGATGATCAAACAGCTTCACAGGTGTGACTCCTGGTAGAAGAGATTTAAAATGGTTACCTCTCACTGATGCATGTCATACCTCCCGACCTGTTTTCTTTTTAAACACAGTTCATTCATTGTTTGTTGCATAAATCTGTACCACACTTTACTGAGGCCCAATGTATGCTTGAAATGCATTTTCATCCTCATGAAACATTCATAATGCCTCCAGACTGTCGAAAACAACATTTGTATTAATGTTAGCATTGTAGTTATGGTTCTGCTTTTGTCAGCATATCTATTTGATTTATTTTGGGCAGTTACACCAGATCCATTGATCTGTAGAAAGCGTTAAGCAATCACATACCTCTGCATCAACATTGATGTCATGTGTATATCTAGGTAGCAACGAGCTAGGTATGAACTGCAAATAAGCCTAGGCTTTAAGTGCTGTAGTGTGTGGCATACGTTTACCTGCTTCATTGTTATTCCTTTCCAAATATACTTTTAAATACATTAGCAAATATTAAATTGTCCCAAAAATAGTATTTTGTACTTAACATGTACTGACTTTCCTTCCCAACAAATGTGCGTTTCTGCCCTGTAGAGTCGACACATCTTTGATACTATCTTTGCTTTTGTTTGTGTCTTTGCCTCTGCTCTCTGTGTCATAGAGCAGAGGATGCAAACAAAGCTGTCACTTCCCCTCTGGCATCAGTGTTTATTTAAAACTATAGGCCTACCAAGAACCTTTCGATGACTTTTAAAAAAAGAAAAAAAAATGAAGACCAGCGCCTGTGTGAAGCCAGGTGTCTATTTTAAACCACACTGTAAGATGTGATCTCTAAATTCAACCTAAAATATTTTTTAATAAATGATGCACATTGTTGCGATAAGATGGCTAAAAGATTTATATTCTGTCCCACAGTGTTTGTTTACTAGCTATCAGGTAGACCTCTGTGTATTTATAATTAGCCCCCCACTGAGACCCCAATGGGCCGAGAACAATCAGTCCCACATGTCCAGTTTCACTAACAAGTCCTTCGCCTTTCTCCTCCACATCGCCACAGAATATAAATAGATGTCCTTGTGATCAGTTTACTATCACTAAGCACAGCCCTGAAGTGTGACACGTTTTGTTTAATTTTCCCTGTTTTTGCAGGGGATTCAACTTTGGCTGATTACTTATTCTTGGCAGAGGGAGCGACAGGGCAGACCTGTTGGCGTGCATTTTAATGAACCACGGCATGTGTGTTGCATTGAGTTTCCTTGTGCAGGTGTTCGTTCGCCAATGTTTCTTTTCTTTTCCAACCCTGTGTGTTTGTGTGGTTCCTCTGTGTGTCCATTAAGGAGATCTCATTAATCACGAGAGACTCCGACAACGTCTCTTCACCCCATATTTCCACTCGGTCATCCACAAACAAGGTACTCTGTCAAAGACTTCAAAGTCACTTACATTTCACCCCTATCAATTCCGAGCAACTGACGGGGCACACTCTAAACAGCTCTAAGCCTCCTCATAGACAGTAACAGAGTGTTGCCCTTGTGGGCACATTTGGAGGGGATTCTTCTGTGTGTCAGCAGAGCAGATTGCCTGATTGGGAAGGTTGAGATAGTAGATCACACTAATGTGCCTATGTGGAGGTGTATGTGTGTGAATTTGGGCTCCAGACTGATGAAGAAGGGACAAAGCCTGCTGCTATGTAATGTATCAGTGTCTGCCCCCCTGCCCACTCAAACACATATGTTCACACACAAACACACACGCAGCCAGACAGGCTCAACGTGACCCCCGGCGCCCAGCCAGAGAGAGAGAGAGACATTTCCTATTTGACAGTGTGTCAGCAGGCCCAGATAGACTCGGCTGCCAGCTCACCACGGAGCTCGTCCTGCCTCCTGCTGATTGCGAGACGTTTCCACATCGCCGACCATGTGACCTCACCTTCCCAGAGTCCTTTACACAACCTGCTATGCACTGCTGTGTCCTAAAACGGATTGTCATGAATGCTGTGACTCATTTATCAGAGCTTTGGCATTCCCTGGGAGCTAAGACACACATTCATGTACAGTACTCCTCAAACAGCCCTGATGTTGACTTTAAGCTTTCATGATTCAAAATGTCTATGGATTATAAATCATGTGTTAATTACATAGCTCCAAATTCAAATAAAGTTATCTCATGACACCTAAAATAAGCAGGTCAAGAATGTTCTCTTGTATTGATTAAAGACTCAACATGTTATATATATATATAAACATGTACAGACAACAACAGATAATGCAGACTTAGTTATGCCAATATTACACATTTAACTTAGAATATTGCAGCAGTGGTATCCAAGCAGGTCCATAGCAGTAGGGGGTCAGCAACAAGAATAAGTAAATGAATGTTTGGATGAGTAAATAAGATCAAAGAGAGAAGTTTTCCATATAAATTAGATAAGGTGGTCTTCTTCCCTGGGTAAATGAAGTCCAAACTGTCTGCATTATAAGAAGGTAAAACTTGTAATTGAGAACAGGTTTTTTTAGTTGGTCCAATGCTTCGACATACATTTTCTCAACCTGTCCTTCATTCATTTTCCTCCTCTCTTTTAAAGTTTCCACACACACATACACAAGCATCTGCTAGCAAACACTCAAACAGTCACCTCCAGCGGGAAGCAGAATTGGGCTGTCAGTCAAATGGACAACCTTAAAAGGGCACAGAAGCCTGCGGGAGATATTAATGAATGAAATACTGCACCGACACCTAAACACACACAAACACAAGAAAGCCTGCCTAAACCGAGACAGCACCACTTCCACCAAGACATCTATTTATGACACACATGACTTCCCTGCCCTTCAAACTGACTGGCATTACTTTTTAATTTTGCCTCTTTCAGACGGGAACTATTCAGACGAGGGGGGAATAGAGACGGGTGGTATGGGTGATGAGGTTTGGCAGCCACCTTGTCAGCACACTTTAATCAGCTTCACCTGTTCACTTCAGATATCAGTGTAAAATCAAGATCACAATTTCCTGCCTGTTTAAAGGTCAATGACACACTTATCTTCTTTAAAATGAACACTTTACCCGATTACTGCTCTTTATATTGTCCAGAATAATAATGGTATTATACTGATAGTATATCATTACAAACAGTATTTCACTAACACTAACATTGTCTTATCTCCTAAATTGTCATGGCAACAATCTGGCACTACACTTTGCCCTGACAGTATGTCCTTTACCATTTTTCTCCTGTCATCCCTCCACCCTTTGTGCATCCCCTTGACTTTCTCCTTGACTCACTGCTTTAATAATGAAGCAGATAGATAAACATCTTCAATTGTTCACCACTATTCTAATAAGGTTATCACTCAGTACGTGTGTGTGTGTATCTTTCAATTCTTGTTCCTTCACTCCATTAAATTATTGCATGGAGCCGATGAATCTTCAGCTTTGTAATATTTGATCAAGATAAACGGGAAAGTATCAGAACAAATTTAAGGCAAATTATTTTCAACTGAACAAAAAAAGGCTTTGCATTGACAACATTAATAAAAGGATGGGAAACATACTGAGGAAAAGGAGGGCTCCTCTTTGAAAGCAGATGTTGCCGAAACTAAAGAGTCCCCTCCAGGCAATTTCAAAGAAATAAATAAAAATCACATTTGAAGTCATAGCTAAGCGACCTAAAAGATGTATTCTATTTTATTTTATTTATTTATTTTGTTTTTTTAGAAAGAAACAGAGGTCCTCCCTTGGTTGTTGTAGCCTGATAGTCCACTCTTGGTAATATAAGAATGTGTGTGTGTGTGTATTTATACAGTATATTTACTGACCTTGGCAAAACACACATGCTAGAGGAGAGAGCCAATATTGGCAAGTGAGTGAATCAGACACAGCTTCTTTTTTCTTTTTTTTCTCTCTGAAATGAGACTTCATTAAAATCATGCGTCTACTTTATTGCTGGATGTCTCTCCATGTGTTATATATTTGTGTGATATTTATGTGTATACATAATTACATTTTGTTTGGAAGCGTTGACTCATCATGTACTTTAAGCACTGTGCATGCCAGTGCACAGCATAGTTGCGTTATACAAATAAATTCCTTTTTTTCTTTGCAGGAAATGTTCACGCCGGAGTGCAAATTCAAGGAGTCCGTTTTCGAGAACTACTATGTGATCTACTCGTCCACTGTGTACCGCCAGCAGGAGTCGGGACGGGCCTGGTTCCTTGGTCTGACCAAGGAGGGCCAAGTCATGAAGGGCAACCGGGTCAAAAAGACTAAGCCCTCATCCCACTTTGTGCCCAGGCCAATCGAAGGTATGAGAAAACTTTTTTGGAACAGCTCCGTTTTTTTGTGATCTCGGCGAGCTATGATCTGTTTTCAGTCTTCTGCCATCTTTAGCTTAATATTTACTGCAAACATGGTTTGCAATGAAAATGCGATATAAAAAAAATGCTGACATGCTCTATTTCCCCGTCTTATCTCTCCCAGCCTGGTATAATATTCTGTCCTGTTTCACACCTGACCTTGTCTCTGTCTTCACATCCATCTCTCGAATCTGTTCTCCATTGTCCCCTCTCTGGGCTCATCCTCTCTTTGTCCTCTCCTCTTGCCTGCCTTTCTGTCCTCTCTTTACATCTCCTCTACAGTGTGTATGTACAGGGAGCCGTCACTGCATGAGATAGAGGAGAAACACCGCTCCAGGAAGAGCTCAGGGACTCCCACCATGAACGGAGGGAAAGCTGTCAATCAGGACTCCACATAGCAGCGGGGGGAGGGGCTTCCCATCGGGGGTGTGGTCTCATCCTGACTCAGGGGAGGGGCCATAGGAAAACTCACCACCCCCTTAAAATTCTGGAAACCATCCCCTCTGAAAAGGAAGAGGGCGTTTCAACGAGGAGGAGCTATAACTGTACAACTAAGACAACAAAAATAAAACTGAACTCTTGCCTGTGAAAACCTTTTAGATGAATTAATATGAAACCAGAGGATATATATATAGATATATATGAAAGAAAAAAACATTTTCAATCAGAACTTGACCAACATTTTATGCAAAAAAAAGAAAAAGCTGTGATAAACAAAGAAATGGTGGTCTGTCTTCACACAAATACAAGTATCTATCATTTCCAATTTATGCTGTGAAAAACAAGCTTTAATACATGTTCAAGTTTCATACAATGGGTTCTTTTCTAAATGCTATTGCACTCTCATATGCTTTATTGTGTTAAAGTTGTCAATAACTATGCCATCATCATTATTACTAATTTGTTGATCTAATCATCCCAGTTTCTATCTTGGTTATTCTGACTTTTCTTTTGAATTGTTTTGTTTTTTTAAGACTTAAAAAAAGTACTTTTGTTTTTTCTTTTTGATCCTATTTGATCTTGAACGCACTGTCACACTGCTTGCTCTGGTGTGAGGAAAGACTGAATGTATTTGATAGTTCTCTGTGTTGGACTCCAATGGAAACAGAGTGCTAAAGAGTGGGATGTAATTTACTCAGGTGTGTACGGTAAGTTTAACTAATGTGACTAATAGGATGCTTAGGGCTGTTTTGAATACTCCTGTATGAGCTCTGATTTGTTGTTCTGCTATGGTAGGACAGGATTGATACAAGCAATATAATAGAGAGCAGTCAAGTTGGTCTCTTAACAATAGTAATAACAAGCTTACAACACGTCTGCTGATGGTGTGTTTGTTGGTGAAGAGATCTTACAAAGAACGACAGATTTTAGTTGTAAAAAGTCTGAATCTGCGGTTCAAGGAAAAGCCTCAATATGTTTTAGGTAAAAATTTGTAAGAATTTGTCAAAATCGGCAAATTATTCTCTCCAAAAGCCGAGGGGAAAATAAAGACCAGCATCAGCACTATGAGCCATGGCCAAAAACGGTCAAACCACATTTGCACCTCAAGAAACACAAACCTCTTTGCTATAAGCTTGGCTATAACAACACATGTTGAAGTATAACTAGGACCATATTCAGGCTTTTGAACTATATGAATAAATTGTCAATTAATCCTGAATCAAATATTTTAGAATGTTTTTGTAAGAGAGGGAAAGTTGAAAGTTATATCGGCAGGCCTGGCAGTGAAGACATGTTAATTGTTTTTTCAAGAAGTTCTTCAATTTCTGTCATTTTTATTTTGAACGAATTTCTCTTTCTCAACACTGGTGGACAGGGTGCCTGACTGTTTAAAATCCACTGACCTGACTTGTTGATATTTTTGATGTTAGGTCACACAATCATTTGGGCTTTCCCATCATAATGAAAGCAGCACGTCTCGTTGAGGAACCAGTTAATCTGGATTAAACCAGGTTCCGGGAGGATGAATTTATCTTCCCAGTGAGAATATCTCACTGTTTGTTTTTCTCTGACATGGTAATCCATACCCCCTGGTTTTGTGACCCATGAAATGAGCCGTTTGCTGCATTGTGGAGGAAAGCTTCCCTTTCATAAATCAACACACTGACAGGGCTGTATAAACAAGGTGAATTGACTGGTACACCGCGTACGCCACTGTGTGTGCTGTGTAGCTCATTCCTAATCCCCAATTAGTTTGACTTACTCAGGAAGCCCTACAATTTTTCTGCGGATGGGGCCAGACGTTATGGCTTGGCTGCTCATTGCCCAGCACCCGTTGCACAAAGCCTGGCCACCAGTGTGATATTTAAAGAGGTCAGGGTGGGGTCAATGGTGTTTTCAATATTACAGCCACAGGTAATGTACAGCAAAGCCCAGCCAGGTTACAGATGTGGAGGTAGGAATAACTGGTGCCTAGATAAAGCATGATTATAGCATGACTGCAAGAGTGGATGTAACAAAGGTTTTCAGATGAGAGCTAATAAAAGCTGATTGGGAAAATAGGAACAAAACGGTTTTATGCAAAGTTTTGATCTGTGTAGTTCTAGATGGAAAACATATGCTAAGATTGTGGTATGTACATTAAATAGCACACTTTTAGTTGCACAGAGCAACCACAGTGATACATTATTATGGATCTGGGGCCTGGGTCCATAGCTGGACTAAGTAACTTGCAGGAGCAAAAGGTAAATTATTTTACTTTCTCCATCCCCTACAGCAGCGCAGAGAAATATACAGTAAACTACTCATGGCACTGAAAGTCAGCAGGCAAGACCAGCATATATGAAAATGTTTTTATAGAGGTTTATATCGGTGCAAATGATGATACATGTGGACTTAAAAAAATGCATGAAATTGGATGTACTTGATGTCAGTTGTTGACAGCAAAATGTGAGGATTTGAGAAATAAAGCCAAGAAGTGAAAATAGCTGATGTGACAAAGCAGTAAAGGAAAGCACTTTCTGGGTGGGTTTATTGATGTATGAAAGGATGAGCAAAGGCTTTGGTTGTATGTGGAATTAAGTATAGTTTATTAATTTTATGTTTGCAGATAATTTCCCTGCATTGGAACACACTCATATATGCATTATGAATTGTGAAATGAAATTTAAAAAAAAAATGCATTGATTATAAAAAATCAGAATGAAGTTAGTGATTGTTTAAGAATAAAGACTATGTTACCAAAAATTCAGTGTGTTGTTGAGCGTGACTGTCAGCTGTTGTGTACATCTGCCGTATTAATGTCACTCTTTGCAGCAACAAGACGTGCAGCAGGATAAGCACACAAACTAAATCCATCAACATGGATTTTCTCGCGGTTGAAAATACAGAAAATCCAATCCGTTTCCTTTTATCAATTCACCGGGGGTGATTTATCTTCTCACTAGCCCTTAAATCCGACGTGTCATTTTTGGGTGGTGCTCCTTCGCCCTTAATTCTCCTGTTGTCATGGAAACAGACCTTCAGTGCAGTCTGCAAGGAGAATGAGGAAGAGGAGAAGGAGGAGGATGAAGGCTCCCCTGACTTTCAGGACCTGGCTTGTCTTCTCTCCTGATGGCTGCAGCACAGAGAACAGCAGAGTTAGACGAGGGGAGGGGAGCTTGTTCTCTTTTTCTGTGTCCATAGGGTTGCCTTTAGGTACAGACACAACTGCAACCTGGGGGATAACTTAATATGGTAAGAGAAATAGGACAAATAAGAGTAAAGACAACAAAATAAAAGTTTGAAATAGATTCACTCAGAAATTTGTTTTTCATGTATGTTTCCTCTAAAATGTCTTATACACTGACTACTATGTATACAAGCCTTTCTATGCAAAGCTTGTCAATAGTAAGGCTTTTCACATTGTACTACTGGAGGGAGAGGTGGGGTGCCTGTTCACGCTCCTAAAATATTCGATTCAAAGGTATTTAAAGAAGGTTAGTTTTCCAGCTTAAAAAATTTGAGAGCCAATTTCTGTCTTGAATGCCAACAACTGAAGCAAAGACACCTAAGGCACCGAGATGTTATTTTCTTGTACTATATCGAATATTAATGTCAGCACTCATTTGGAGAAGTGTGTGTCTGACCACCATACCTAACGTTTTAGCTATTTCCCATACATTGATTGTGACCACCTGTGTGCATAACATCAGGTCTGTTGTTGGCTTTCCCCACAGATAAGACAAGTGGCTCTAGTCAGTTTCTTTCAACGCTAACTCTTGCCCTGAAAACAAGGTCTGCTTGATTCAGCAAGCCATTAGCTTTTTAGTCTGGTATAAGACCAGTCAGCCTTTGCCATACATGTATTCCATTCTGGGGGAAACTATTGTTATCCCTAAATAAAACATTGTGTAAGCCTCAGGCAGTGTCCGACATTTAGACAAATATTTTTCTGGACTGGCCCATGAAAACAACTTCAAATCTCAAGTAGAGTAAAGAAGTCACTGAAGTATGAATGATGCATTTTGGAGACAAAGCACGTCTGTACAACATGTTGGGGCATCTCTGACAGTATAAACTATTTAGTTCTGGACCAATGCGGTTAGACTTGAGAAGAACACATCGTAATCAGTTGGATAAAAAACCGACAATCTAAGTAACTACAGACTGAAGAAAAGTTGGGAAACTTGATGTTCATTCTGTAAATGATGGTCCCATTTAAAGTTAATATGGCAATGAAGCAGGGTTAATTATCTGTGATTCACAAGTTTTACCACATCTACCTGTTAACAAGATTAGAACCAAAGAGTTGTGTAAACATCCATCCCTCTCTCAAATATGACCGCTTCTGGCTCCAAAACCCAAGATGGTTATGTCTAATATTGAAACATGAGGATCTAAAATACCAGTCCACATTTTACACACAGAGAGGAAAAGGTTTGCAAACCGTATGAAGGCATTTCCTCTAACCCTCCCTCATATGTGGCTTTGTTGTGACTGTGTTCTCTTATACTCCTCTCACACCCAACTGTCCTCCCTCATCCTCCCCTTTTACTCCTGTGTGGAAGACTCAACCTTGGACTCTTAGGTTGTATTGAATTCAGTCCTATAGAGTATAGATGTACCTAAGTATTCTATCCAGTGTATAATTGCTATAAAGTATATTTTAACTAAAATCAAAACCCGCTGGCACATAAAATTGTGAATTATAGCACGGTAATATTTTGGAAAGTTAAACTTCACCAGCCTTATCTCTGTTCAGAAGATTCTCTGTGTTTTAGTTGCTCATAAGTTACATGAATGTACATTCAGGTGTCAAGAAAGGGTATTAAAGGATAATAACATTGCATCTGCCATTTAAAAAAAAGAAAAAGCTCTATGTCAGATTCAAACCACATAACTCAAAAAGGCAACCTCCTGTCCAAATACTTTTTATAAGGCTTAGCTTTGAAAGACAAGCTTGCTGAAGTATGTTTACATACATTGCCTTGATTATTGTAACAGATGACCAGGCAGGCCACAATCGCCATTGACAACAAGATGGTTTATCTTTCAATCATTCAGTCAAAGCATCCACTTGCACCTCAAACTATCTGAGCATCTAGCATTTTGAGAAATTAAATGTAATCCATGTATTTCTCCTGAAATCTCTTTCACATTCCTGTGTCTCCTCATTTCTCTCCAACCACCTGTGTTCAAATATGGCAGACTTTTGTTGAGGGACTGAAAGGCTTTCTTTGCATTTTAAACAGTTAACAACATCTCTGCAATACAACACTCCCTTTGCCAGGATTGTGTCAAATACACTTCTGTGCTGTGGGTGTTGTAAATTCTAGTCTGTGTATCCAGTATTTCCTGTCAAGTCATAAAAGCTATCATAATGCAAGCAATAAATATATGGCTTTAATGTAGATAACACCAATGAATAGCTTTATGGTTGTACTTAACTGGGTCAACAGCATAGCAATCTATTTAACTGTTACTGTATACAGACCTTTACATACATAATTGTGTTGTCTTTTGCAGACTTAAGAGCCCACATTGTAAATAATCCATATATCTTTTCTTTCCAGCCCTCTGCTTTACCTCTCTGTCTCCCTCTTTTTGTTTTGCTGTCTCAATACGGGGTCTGTTCCACAGGGACTTTGCTTGTTTCTCTTTTTCCCGTCTTTCCTGGGAGAGAATGAGGGAACTCCTGCTCAGAAGTGGGGCGTTCGGTTGTACTCATTAAAAATAATTGGTCTCTGTTCAATTAAGGCTCAGTGATGCTCCTTTTGATGTAGTTGGCTCAGTGTTTTCTTTATGTGCATCTTTTACATCCAAATCGAGCGACCAGAGTGGGCAAAAGTATTGGATGATTGGTTGTAGTGTGTTTACTTCCGGAAGATGGGATCAAGGGGAAAGAAGCTGCATGGGAGTGATTATAAATGTTTGAATGAGATTAATTTTGATGTGTTTTTTTTTTAGTACTTTTTAAAAACCTGTGCCAACAAAAACATAACTTTTTTTTAAATCCTCTCTCTTTCTCTTTTATTCTCTGCGAGCTGGTCCCTTCTGTCTACATGTAAGCACTGTGAAGGGAGCTGTGAGCAAACACACTCGCTGATGAGACACATAAAAGTTCATGGACATGCACCCACACATACTGCAATCCCACTCACCCAGCTGCCCGCCCACGCACCCACCCACTTTGTGTATGGTACTCTCACACTCTATGACTTTACTGAAGACACTCTGCAGTATGAGCATGTTAATGTGCTGGCAGTGGTTCCTGTTACAGCGGGAAAGATGTTCTGTTGAATCCCAATAGCCAAGGGACAGAAAAGATACTAAGCCAAGCTTTGACTGGAGTTACACTCCAACAGTGCTACTTTAATAATTTTCTCTCTCATCCCCCCGCTCATCCTTTCGACACCTCTCTTTCCCTCCCTTCCTCTACATTCTCACTTTCCTAATCTTTATTCCCTCAACACCTCTCTCTTATTTGTTTCATTTCCTGTTAATTTTTCCCAACACCTTAGTCTTTTTTTTTTGTCTCTTTATTGTGTTCCACCTTGTGTTCCGTTCCAGTTTGCCGTTAATACATTCATGTAATATTCACCAAATTTATCTCACAGTCCTGCATGCATGCATAACACGTACATAGGCTACATAGCAGAGATTAATGCATTTTTTAAATCAAGGCCTTCTGTGCATATCTGAAATGTATGTTCATGTAGAAGAAATTTGCAAACAAGCACTAAATGAAAAACATATCAGAACAGACCACTGTTCTTTTGCAGATTGCATCCAAGTAATAGTTTGTTCACTTAACTCTGGAAAAACAAAACTATGCGTTTCAGTCATTGGCACAGCACTTGCATAAAGATTTCCAGCACCATAAAGACTGCAGGGAAACATCAAACATGCAGCAGACATTAATTACATTAGAAGTCTATCTCGATTTAACTTAGAGAAGGAAAGCCTCTGTCCTCTGCAGGAATGAAATAATATGGCAAAGAGGATACAGAACGAAGCACTTTGATGTGTTTGATGAATGAATGTAGGGAGCCTGATTGATTTGAAATATATCAAAAGCATAATCAAATAGAACACTCTCCACTTTCTGCAGGCCAGTGGAGCACAGCTGGCCTCCAAAGAAGCCTGCAGAGTTTTTCAGCTCTCTTCGGCTCTTTTATCTACATCTCTCTGACAGGCAGAATAAGGAGAGTTTGGCTGCAGCTTTTACACTGTAACTGTTCATTTACCAATCATTAAATATTCAGGGCCAACTTCATTGTGTATACCTCCTCCAGACTGTCAGGTATAGTGTAAATAATGCAAAAAGGATAGAGAGGGTCAACCAATGTGCAAGTTCACGGGGTGTTTCTAGGGTTCTTTTAAACAGAAATAGACTTTTTCAGGATTTCCCAGAATTAACGGATTGCCATGGTCATACATGAATAGCAAACATGTTTGAGCTATTGTTACATTCCGAAGCAGTCTAATACTATGGTGGAAGTTTAATAAAGTTAAAACATTATTTTCTTAAACTTTTAACATTCTGTGAGCAGGAAAAAAACATCTATTTTCAAAGCAAAGGCAGTTGGGAATGATTATAAGTGGACACAGAAGGGGCAATAGATTAAAGGGTCTGTAAACAGAAACACAACACTAACTATTAACAGGAAAAAAAAAAAAACTTCAGCTTCCATTTCCTGGTTTGAAAGTCCAATGTTTCATTGAATACAAAGTTAGCAGCTGTTCAAGGATTTCCAAAAGAAATATTTGCAGCTAGGTCTGCGAGTCTGATTTGCCTGTCCACGACTCTTTTTCTCCTGTTTCACTGTGCCTGTGGGTCCATGGAGGAATGTGTTTAGTTTGAAAAGAAAGTCCATCAAGTTCTGTTTCTGTGTTGTTTCCTATGGAGAGAAAAAGTGAAACAGTTTCACATGCAGTCTCTCTAAAAAGTCATCTGTAATAGTATCATACAGGACCGATTTGGATGCGTATAGAAAACCATGTATCAACATAGTTTTATATTCCTTGTTGCAAAACGTTAAGACTTGGAAAACTCTCTTTATCCCAAATGACAAACTCTGGTTTCAGAGTTTAGTACAGAGAGACCACACATGCATTTACAAACAAACAGCAGACACGAGTTTGCCAGAGACAATAAATACATTCAGTGCAATGACAGAGATTCTGTTTGTGATAAAGGGAAATGAAAAGTTGTGTTTTAATCTTTAATCTTCCGTTTCATAGAGCTTATGCTGTGAGTGTAATTTAATGACAGGATATCTGGCAGGTGGATTGTGGAGCAGCCAGACTGACTTACTGAAAATGAAATGACACTGGTAACAGATAACCATCAAGAATTGAATGAGCACAGCAAGGAAAATAGTCCAAATTGAAGCGTGTAGGAAATTTCAATCCAGCCATAAAAATATGCCAGACAAATATATTTAATTGAGTAAACACATTACAGAAATATAGTGAAGAGGCTTTTCAAGTAAAATAAAAGAAATCTTACGTCTTCGTCTTGTAATTTGTCAAGCCATGGCAATGTGTCTTGCTGTAGTTGGAGGTCTGCTGGTCTTTGCTCCGGTTCACCAACTGCCACAGCACATGCTGCAAAACACAAAATTGCCACGACACACAAGGTATGGGCCATCTTTTTTCGTTGGGAGTCTTTGTGGTGGCCTTCTTCTTTTAAAAAAAAAAAGTATCTTGGTAAGACACTACAATATTCACTGCTGATGTTAACCTTAACTGTACAACTGTACAACTGCGAGACATCTGTTTTTAAAGGGGCACCAAAGTCCAAAAAGGGAGGGGAAGTGTGCAGGTGATTTGCATATAGAGCATCCTGAACTTTGGGTTTGGCCCATCAATGCACTGGGGCATGAATTGTGAAATTTACAACCGTCATTAGGAATGAGACAAAAGGGCTTAATAAGGACATTTTCCCCATCCTTGTCTCTCCTGATGTCATCATTAACATAAAGGCTGTAATCTGGTTGTGTAAATGAAGGTCATCTGAATGATGTCATTGGTGTAACTTGAAAATGTGAGAGATCCCCTCTGCCTCGCCGTCTAAAAGCAAATCCCTGTTCGCAGAATGCGATGTGCACTCGAGTAAAATAAAACATTAATAACCCTGACATGAGGGAAACAATGACTTCATTAACCCTGCTTTGCCTTAATGTTGAATCAATGGGCAGCATGGAGGCGTGGAGATATCCAAAGGCCATAAAGGTCAATATTTGTTACCCTCTCGTGAATTGGTTCTGGACATCTCTTAAATGAGATTTCTGCTCTGTTTAACTTTACAGCATCTCAATGAAGCCATATTTGTCACAGGCAGTAATGATTTTGTACTGGAACATGCATAAAATATAAAACTGCTTTACATTTAATTTGGAAAAGAAATTATCCTTCCCTTTGAAATGAAACAGTTTACTGCTGAAACAATAAGGATTTTAGTTTGCAGCACCCGTTTAATATCAATTTGGTTTGGTTGTAGCTAAATAAGTCCTAATTAAAGGTTTAGAATAAAACTGAGACTTAAACTTAAAAAATAGATCCTAACAGTGTTGCATACATTTCTAGAAGTCTGAAACAGTTTAAAACATTAACCCTTAATGCAAGAAGCTAAACTGTAGTTATATGAACAGATACAGTCCATACAAGCCATGCCTGTGTGGAGAATATGTAAAGGACATGTGTCCTTCTTAAACAGAAGTCAACCTTGAATTGCATCAACCTTTCGCAAATCGCAATTTTAACCCAGTTAGTGAGGTGTAGAAGCCTTATAGCTGCTGTAACAATAAGTGAGTGCACTGTCAGAAGCAGAATAATCCTGTTAAGAAAAAAGAGTGCACTTTACAGCACATGTGTTTCCATACAACTGTCTGCACCAGGACATGTAAGAATTATTCAACTCAAGGTGGCATTCAAGAAGGGACAGCATGTCATATGTTGGAGTCTGAACGCTTGAAAGTCTGATGCCATGTTCCTAATTCACACAAGAGGCTCACGCTTTTCTTCAGCTGTTTCTTGTGTAAGCGCACTTTCTTACATAAGCATATGAGACTGTTTGTTATTTCTGACTTCAAGCAATCGATATCTTGGAACAACTTCGTGCCAAAAAGCAACAGTATTTTAAACACAGTGTTGTTTCAGGACATTATTGTGTCATTTTGCATATGTGGAGTGTCCTTGAATTGATCACAGTTTCTGATCTGCATTGGCAAACTTGAATGGCTGTCCCTTAGGGAAATGCGATGAGATGAAAAAGAAAAATGACGCCATTTATGATGTGAAAAGAAATGAATATTTTGATAAAAACTTCTTACAGATCTGTGGTCATGAAATGCGTCACATACCGTAGAAATTAGTGTTATTGCACTTTTTCTTTTAATTCAAATTATCCTCGCCAAATAAAGCAACCAATAAAAGAGGCACGTTACATAAAAACAAACATTTCACAAAAATCTTTGAAGATCTAAATATTCATTTTTAAGTCCCTGAGCTACAGAGAAAGCCAAAGATTTGTCTCCCTTCAGCTCATTTGGAATTTAGTGGAAGAGGTCGCATGGCAGTATGAGTCATAAAATGCGTTAGTTCCAGTGCTCCACCTAACATGCTGGAAGTTCAAAGAGATGATTTTAAGAGTAAAGCCACACATTAATCAAAACACAGGAAAACAAACAACGCTGACACGCTACCTTAAAATGTTAATGTGTTGAACAAACATTTGATGTTCATGTGTTTCATTCGTTGTGACCTCAGCATAAATTTACGAGTCTGCATCAGTCCTGTGAGTTCACTTGGAACAAACAAGCAAACACACGTCATTGATAGCAGCACTAAATTGATGGCTTAATTATCTTCTCCTCGTTGCTGGCTGCACAAATCTGGATAATTGAGTCACGTTTTTATGCAAGACACCTTTAGTCACATGAAAATGGCAACATAATAAGAGCGTGTTATAGAGAGGGAAGAGTGGTATACTAATGTATACACGGTCCAAATTTAATTTTCATTAATCACTAATTATTGCAACATTAACACCATAAAATGACAATGAAAATTTACAAAAAAAAATGGCAAAATATCTAGAATGAAGCTTTACTGTATGTTGTGCATTGCAGTGTGTTGCCATTGTTACTACAAATACTACTACTAGCTGTTGTTGAGAGCCAATATGATGGCTTTATTGTACAGCCTCCCATACAGACATAATGGTTCAAATGAATTGCAATGCACATTATTATCGGCTCTAATAAAATAAAAGTCATTGAAGATTATTGGCAATTTGAAAGAAATGTGTTAAAGTCAGTTTTATGGCTAAGACAAGAACAAAAAAACGTGTAACAGCCATTTAACAATCGATATGAACTCTGCACATTACAAAGTTTGTTTGCTTTCACACTTCATATATATACTCATAATCAAATATTTTAAGTTAAAAATTGTCCCCACGAGGGTTGTCTCGACTATTTTGTCCTTGTTTCCTGCAGACACGGCATCTGCTGATGACACTTTGTAGAGATGGTCCCTTTACTGTCCGAGGAACAGGTTTACTGTAGGAGACAGTAAAACACACACACACACACACACACACACAACAAACCTGTTAGAAATGTAATTATAGGGGCGTGTGGTAGCTCACCTGGTAGAGCACAAACCATTTAATAGTGAGCTCTTATCGCAAGACTGAATTCAATTCCATCCTAGGTCCTTTGCTGTGTGTCAACCTCTCTCTCTCTCTCTCTCTCTCTCTCCCTCCCCTTGCTTTCCTGTTCATACAGGCAATAAATGTTTATATCTTGACGAGCTTACATTTTATTATTATTATTATTGGAAAAATCTTTTCAATTATTATTATTAAGGTTATCCAACCCCCCCCCCCCCCTCCAAAAAAAAAGGAAAAAAAAAAAGTCAAAAATGTGATTTAAAAAAAATGCCTCCAAGCTTGTTTCTGCAGGAGGTAGCAGTTTACCTGAACATGTTGTTTGGGTCTAGGGAGGACAGCCAGTAACTATAGGAGTCAGGGTAGTAGTTACACGTCCCCTTGCCATGACACTCGATGAAAGGCACTTGGTGGAAACTTTCCAGACATGAGCCGGGAGACACCAGGGGCTGGGAGGAGCCCTCTGCTCCAGCACCAGTTTGCTAAAATGTGTGAAGGTAAAAAAAAAAGACAATTTTATAAAAAATAGTAAATGAGAACTTCAAAGACTTCAAGTAGGGGCAGTAGTAAATGATTTTTTTTTTTTTACCATGACAAATGAGTATCCAGTCCACATGCTATCCCAGGCTCTGGGACATTCAGGTAACAGAGTTGTTTGGCTGTGCACAGCTATGACATTGGAGGTGATTTCACACACTGAGCACCTGAAGGAGCCATGCACATAGACAATACATTATGTTCCCAGTCAAAAAAAAAATCCAGTTCATTAAAATAAAACTCAACACATCTGAAATGTATTATAATAAACACAACACTGCCTTGTGTTTTACTTTGGAATAATTAGGGTAGTGTCTGCAACAGAATCTGATAAGTTATTCAGACTTATCTGTTGAATGCAAATCTTTGACTGATGTCTGCTTTTCTTTTAGTTAAGCAACACATCAAACTCATCCGCCCACATTAGCCTCACATTTTACTATGTTATTTAGTGTTTCAATTTTTTTTGCTAACTTAAAAAAAAAGAGATAACATTTACCAAAATATTATTATTTTTTCAACAAATGTGAGTAAAGCTAACACCTTCAGACAGCATCAAAGACACACTGGTCTGACCAAAAAACAAAAAACAAACAAACATAAATGCATAATTCAGTGTTTTACATGTTGTAATTGATTGACATGTTGTAAAACCTGACAAACAGAGAACACTGAATGAATCCTGTTCCACCAAAATAAGCTCAGGGCTGACAAACAAATAAGAAAGCAGCAGCATAACTTGTTCACCATCTCATGTCCACCGAAGCAGTGAAACAAACTATTTCTAACCGGATAATATTGAGGGTTTTCTTTTGGTTTGTTACTGTATGGAGAGGAAAGACTTCTTCGGGCATTCAGATATTCAGCTCATGGTTGAAGTCTTCTGGACAATAACACTAAATGATATGACCAATTTGATTTGGGGTTTTAAATGTTACAGCCTGTCTGCCCTTTGTAGATGATTTAGCTATAGAAAATATAAATACAGGTTGTAATAAGATATATTTTATGTATTATATACTCTTTGTTGAACCCAACAGTTGCTTCCACCTTGATTTATGGAGCCTTTCTTTACTTTGGTGATTTTAACAATTGTTTTTATGATGTGCTCTAAATGTTTGTCTTGCACACTTATCATTTCTGTGTGTCTGTGTGTGCAACCACTGACAACAGCTGCTAAAATTCCTGCAATCAAGATCTATTCTATTTTTTTGTTGTATCAGAAACTATGTTTATGTGCTCCTTCACCTGCTGATGTAGGATGCCAGCCTGTCTCCTGTGATGGCGACCATGTTGGCGGGCATAGGCTCGTTGGTGGACAACCAATAGGAGTAGTGGTTACGAGAAGCATAGCGGCAGGTAGCTTCATTGTCACAGAACATGAAGGGCATGGTGGAGAAGCGAGGGAGACAACTTCCAGAGGTGCCTGAAAGACAGTATAAGGGGTTTAGAACATTGTCTCCAGTAAAATTACATTATTTTAGGTTGCAGAAGCTGCAGAGTTTTTTAATCCAGGCTCTTACCAAGGTCCTGACCATGAGCTCTCTCATTGCCATTGATGAAGAGGAAGGAGTAACCAGAATAAATAAGGCTGCTGCCATGAGGGCATTCAGGTATCAACATACTCTGACTGTGTCTAGCGAACAGGAAACTGTCCACATAATATGAAGTAGTGCCGCCTGGCAACCCTGGAGGACCCTTGCTGCCTGGATTTCCAGGAGGTCCGTCCAATCCTGCAGATGGAAGAACATCATTAATAAAAGAAAAAATAAATCACGAAGAGCCATCATAGAGGCACTTTGTTTGGGGAGTCTTTTTTATTGTTTGAGGAGTGTGCAATGTCAATACCCGTTATCCCTCTGAATCCCTCACTTTATGTAGCATATAAATCCACATTTAAAGTTCAAGTTTGGATAATTGAAACTGGTTTTCTAACAAATACCTCCACTGTATCATCATATAAGGACATATAGAACGATTTAAAAGGAAAGTCCTATCATGATCTTCACACATTTATACTTAAACTAACACACAACCATACACATACACACCTGGCAGTCCTCCTCTTCCTTTGTCGCCTTTGTAGCCAATAGATCCTGGCCGGCCTGCTGGGCTGGAGCCACGCTGTCCTTTGACACCTGGCTGACCTGTTACAGAAAGTTCAAAAAAGTGTCAAAAAAGCGTAAAGAAAAGCAGCAATCAAAGTGGCAACATGTTAAATACTCTGCACAGGTCAAAAGTGATCTGTTTTCAAAATGTGGTTCGAATGATGAAGGAAAACTAGTCCAATGAGCATAAGGTGTTAACTGTAAATATCCATGATATGACGTAAAATGTATTTATTAATGACGTGTTGTGTTTGTTTATGGTATCTAACCTGTTAACTGAAAAGTTATGTGTACTAAACTATAATCCTGTAAAAACTTCAAGCATATAAAATGTTGGACCTGGTTGGCCTACTGGCCCTGGGGGTCCAGGGCTCCCTTGGGCCCCCTTATCGCCAGGGGAACCAGGGAAGCCAGGATCTCCTGGTTCTTGTATCACCTTGCCAATAGCTTGTCTGCCCTTTAAGCCTGTAAGGGTGGAGCAAGAGTCATTTGAAATATTTCAGAAATAATGGACTGATGAGCTGTACAGATAGAAGACAGTAAAGGCTTAATATTATTCTTGATTATTGTGAGCATTAGTAAGAAGTCAATTTGCCCAACCAGGTCGTCCAGGAAACCCTTTCACCCCAGGTGGACCAGGTGGACCATGGTTGTATCCAGGGTCCCCTCTGTCACCTGAAACACAATGGTGATAAATGAATGGTGAAAGATATACTCTTTTTTACATTTCATGTAAATAAATGACATTTTATCAGGTTTCACAAACTAAGGGGAAAATCAATCCTCATATATCTGAGTGTTCTCTCTCCCATTTGATCTCAGTCCCATTTGTTTTTCACCTTAACTGCCAGAACATAAATCAAATGTGGACTATTGCTCTTATGTGATGACACGTCTGCCTTTGTCTGGGGAAAAACCAAAGACAAATCTTAATTTATAGGCTGAAGTTGAAATAATAGATTACCAGGAGGGCCTTGGAATCCTGGATGTCCAGAATCCCCTCTTGGTCCCTGGCCTCCAGGTCTGCCTCTTTCACCCTATGGAAACAAACAAAAAAAACAATAAAGGTGAGAGATTAGACTTAAAGGGATACTTTACACATTTGTATTAAGCTTTGTATCATTACAAACTTGGTAAAAATGTTGAATGGTTGTGCATCCCACCCTCATTTTCCCCTGAGAGGGAAAAGCTCTGTATTTTTCTTTTCTGTAAAAGAGCCTCTGATGACAAAAAATCTTAATATTTTTGTCATCGGAGGCTAAGCTACAGACCTGTTACAGATCAGTGGGCGTGACCTCACTGCCAGAATCAAAACTTAATGTCTGCCATCTTGGGAGGACGCTATGCTAACCAGCCCTATAGAGAAAGCTGATGAGAACCCAGAATGGCAAAACAACCAATGCTTCAACTTCAAATAGATATGTATGAAGGGGAAGAAATCTGGCAATCAGTTGAGAAAACAACCATATGTCTTGTAGACAGACTGTAAAACACCATAGCTTCATAGAGTGGCTTGCGGAGCTGTGCATTCTGGGAGTTGCTTTCATCCACAAGAGCCAAGAAGACACTTTCTGCCTTTTCTCTGTCAAGAAGGCACCAACTTCAAAATTCACATTTTTGCTACATACAGTATATGACCCAATGTCAATACAGATCCATGTTTCAACGGGTGAAGTATCCCTTTAAGAAGATTAAACATTTGAGGTTCTCAGTTACTTGTGTAACGTTAAAACAGATTCATCTCATCTTTATTTATTTGTGCAATAAAACTTCACCAAATATCTCTTCAACAGAAGTTATTGCATACTAAACTTTTAAGAGAAAGTTTGCTTTGAAAACAGACCAAACGTGTATTGTTGAATGAAAAAATGAATGACTTAGATCTTTACTCTATTTAAATCCTTTTTTTTTTTTTTTTTTTTCAAATGATTAGTTGAGTTCACTTACAGGACGTCCTAGAGCGCCTTGATCTCCTGGTGGTCCACTATAGCCTGGGCTTCCTGTAGGACCTGGATCCCCTATTTCTCCTTTTAACCCAGGCACTGTAGGTCCTGGAGGGCCAGGTGGACCTGGATAACCTAGATATGAGGTCAAAGAGGCCAGAGATTACTAAGTATCATTCTAGTACAATTAAATACATTATGTGGTAACTTGTAAGAGTATCAATTAGACCTAAAAGAACTCCAGAAAAAAACATCTGCACGAGTTGGTCAAATGATCCTTTATCCTTGTTTTAAAATCTCCTAAACTAACTAAATGCTCTAGTTTAGGGGGACACTGAAGCTCAGAATAAAATGCTGGAGCATACATCACTAAAAACAGAGCAAGCTCATGCAATGACATACATGATGAGTCCCTCAGATCGAAGTCTACACCTGCTGAGAATTTCAGGGAACATAAATAAGAAGGCAATTCATGCAGTGTGCAATTTAGATTGTGGTCCACTTCAGGATCCCTGCTTGTACAGGGGAAATATAGGAAACCCTAAAGTTCAGTCCAGTACATCCATAGTCATATTACATCCTCACCCAGGTTACCAGCTCTCCCAGGAAAGCCACGATCTCCTTTTGACCCAGGAATACAAGGGCCATCTCTTCCTGGTAGTCCCCTTGGACCAGAGGCCCCAGGTGGACCTGGAGATCCTTGGTCTCCTATGGGCCCAGCTGGAGATGTAACAGATAAACCAGGAGGACCAGGGTTCCCAGATGGACCTACACAGAGCAAATATGTGGACGTGTCACGATGGCAACGAAAGTGAATCATATCTGAATACATTACAATTGATCAGTTCTGATGAAATATATCCTCCACAACAAAGGAAACATGTGTACCATTGGTCACTGATAGGCCTATCATTACATTACATAGTCTATGTGTTTAAGCCTCGCTGAGCCAATCTCTGTCCCCCTGTGTTAGGCCGTCCAACAGTTTTTTCGAGTGTTTCTGGTGGGTCTGATCTCTGTCTGTTTTAAAAACTTGAATTTCTGCTCCAAAGTCTGATTTTATTTTGTCAACAGTGGATTGCTTTTCCACCAAACCTAAAACTAAATCAAAACATTTGAGGTTTGTAGAGGTGCACAAGAGATGTGTGTTATGCTATGCAACACAACAGGTACATTTAATGTGTACGTACCATCACCAGAGACTTACCTTGTTGACCTGGAGGTCCACGTCTGCCAGGTGTACCTTCTGTAAAAACTGTAGAGGAAAGAAGGAAGGAGGTTCAGGCATGGCATTGAGGTTGTTGAAAAAGGAAAGGCTGCTCCAAAAGAAAAAAAATGGTCTTGACATAAAGAATATACTGTATATATATAGTATCCATAGGCGTATTTAAGAGTTTGTAACAAACAGCAAATTCATATTTTTTTAGAAACAATCGGAACTTTTAATTCTGGATTCCCCATACTCGTCTCTCCTTTTTGCCCTGGTGGTCCAGGGATCCCATCCCGGCCCTGGTTGCCTTTTGGACCTGCATAACCGACAGCACCAGGCACACCTGGATTTCCTGTGGTACCGATATGAAAATAAATAAGAAAAATGAAACTTGAAAAACTGGGCTGTTGATTATTTGAACAGTAAAGTTTGGATGGATAAATTAGTTCATTAAATGTCGCTAACGTACCTTTAAATGTAAACTTCTGAAAAGGTATTTCAGAGGACTTTACCTGGTACTTCAGGTCCGGGGCGTCCTTTGCATCCTGGAGGCCCGTCTGAACCTTTAGCTCCCGGGTAGCCTGGTGGACCTGGAATTGCAGTGTACATTGGAGTTGTTTTAGCAGACTGTGGTCAGAACGTACAATAATCCTAACCTGCCTACTTTTTGTGATGAGTGGTTATTACCATTTTGTCCCACCGATCCAGGGTTTCCTTTAGCTCCTCGGTTTCCTGGATGTCCTGGTGGTCCAAAAAAACCTGGTTCACCTTTCTGACCCTTCAACGCATTTGTATTAATGAGCCCTGGTTCACCCTATGGAAAGAAAAGTAAATAAAGAGGAAAGCAAACCAGGAAATCAAAATCAGTGCATCCGATATATTTTTTAAATATTATTTAAGTATTCTACTGGATTAAACTCCAATTTTTTCAATGTGTTACCTAGACCATATAAATCATTTTTATCAATACCTTTTGTCCAATGGGTCCAGGTCCTCCATAGCCATAATAGTTTGGATCTCCATTTACTCCTTTGGGACCAGTTCGACCCGGTGCGCCATCAGGACCAGGTACTCCATGGTTTCCTTGATCTCCTTTAAATCCTTTTGGACCTGCGAGTGACATTTAAAACAAGTATTCATGTTATGCTAAAAAGGGATCACAAAACTGCACAACTCTTGTTTCTGTATTTAGAGGTCTCACCGGGATGCCCTCTGACACCTGGATCTCCTGGGGCACCAGCAGGTCCAGGACCTCCCTCTGAAGTTGATCCATCAATACCTGGCTCACCTGGGGGACCTGGATACAGATAAGCATGCAGCATATACATAGAGTCTCAAAAATGTTTGCTATTATAATGGTAATTATTAGGTGCACCCACAAAGAAATATCCCCAAAAGTGTCTTTTAAAATGTGAAACAGTTTTCAAACCTCTTGGTCCAGGGCCCCCTGGTGCTCCCTCTCTCCCTCTCAGCCCCGGTGGTCCCATTCTTCCAGTGTCTCCCCAAGGACCAGGCAGACCAGGCTGACCTGGCAGAGTATAGAAATAATACTTTCACTGATTAGCAGCATTATACAGTAATACAAAGACTAAATGTATTTATGATTTAAAAACCAATCTGGTAAAATAGAAATACCATTTACGATCCCAAATGAATTAAAAAAGGCGTGTTTAAAAAGGGATATTTGAGCTCAGTTATACAAAAGAACTCTATCCTTGATGCTATATAGCCATAATACTTGTATTGTAAAGCTTACCCGGATCACCAGGATTTCCTGGGGGCCCCAAAATGATTTCTGATGGTGGTGGTGGAGGACCTGGGATACCTCTGGGACCTGTTTCTCCATTCATACCTGGGGGCCCCGGGGATCCTCTGGCTCCATCAGGGCCAGGGTCACCTGTAAATCACAAATAGGACAAAACTTCAATGAAGCAACAACATAAGTGAGAACTTCTTAAGATCTGTAAAAGAGTTCATTCAATTGTAATGATTAAATGTGGGTTTTTTTGTTTGTTTGTTTGTTTTTTTACAGTTTTTTCCCCTTGGCAGGAAGGTGAAAACTTTGTGACTGATATCCTTACGGGGAAATATGATGTATCATATTGTATCACATTGTTTCATATGTGCCTGTTGTTTGTATGTTACCTATTTGGCCTGGTGGTCCTGGAATTCCAGGTAATCCATCTGGTCCATATCCGGGTACCCCATCTGGTCCAGGGTCTCCTCTGTGCCCTAAAGAAGTCCATGTATAACATCTAAAGGTGGAATCTAAATAGATGTCTATACATTTGTTCTGTTTTACACTCGCTGAATATTTAAACTTTGCCATTTAATCATTTCTTCCAAGAGAATTTGAAATGGCCATCTGTGATATAATCACAAGGTTTACTAAAAAGTACAGAAGCCACTAGAAGAGCGATTTCAGAATCTCACATCTATGTTCAAGAATAACACATCTACATTGGTTGTTTTGGTCTGTAAGTAAAACATTCCAGTACCTGGTTTACCAGGCAGACCACTTTGTCCCTTTATCCCTTTCCGTCCAGAAAGCCCATGTGGACCTGGTACTGATGGCCCGATGAGACCTGGCTCACCAGGGGCGCCAGGATGACCAAACCCTGGTAAACCTACATTTCCCTTCTCACCAGGTGAGCCGTTAGGTCCTTGGATATGAAGGAACAGTTTATATTTGTTACTATACACTGCATTACAGGAGAGATACTATTTGACATTAAATGTGTTTTTCTCATCCACCTGCAGCATTCATTTTCCTTCTGGACTTGAGGACCTGACAGGAAAGAACGTGACATCACTACACACACAACAAGGTCACTACACACTGACCTGGATGTCCTGGATACCCATCTGTTCCCGATTGTCCCCTTGGTCCAGGTTCACCTTTACAAGAATCTTTATCACCAGGTGGTCCACGGGGGCCTACTGAACCTTTATATCCTTTATATCAGGATTGATTATAGAGAAAAAAAATGGCTTAACATAGGATTTTATGAATTTTCATAAAAGTTTTCATTATGTATGAATTAGCTGTACAATATTATCTGTAAGATCTTTCTGTCAGTCTGCAGGCTACAATTTCATGCATATGGTACCTTTTTGTCCAGGAAATCCAGCTTTGCCATTTAGTCCTGGGTTTCCAGGTTTGCCAGGGTAGCCAGGATCTCCCACAGGCCCCTGATCCCCGTCTACTCCTGGAGGCCCTTGAGCTCCAGGAGGACCAGGGTATCCAGGGCCACCATCACCCTTATGTTCACAAATATACAGCAGATTAATTGTGTTTTATTCCCAACATAATGCAAACAACTTGCACTATGTCATTGTTGTTGTGCTATTTGTCTATCATGAATATTGACTTTATAGAATATGCATGGAGAAACAGTGGGTGTTATATGTGGCACTGAAACGGCTGTACTGTCTGTACTCGCTGAAGGATTTTCAAAACCAATAAGTCATTACATTTTTCTGTAATGACGCTGTTAGTACATCAGATGTTTTCTTTCCAAAAGTTAAAGGAGGAGATTTATACCATTATTGCTACTGTTTGATAGAAATTAAGTTAGAAACATCAGTTTTGTCAAAAAGTAACAAAAGAAAACTCTTAATCACCAACTACTATATATAGATATTTGATAATTAAAAATATGACATGTTTTGTAGTTTACAGCTTTCAATAGTTGACAATATTTGAAGCAGATTTTTTTCGTGTCTTTGACCTTTTGTCCTGGAAGACCAGGAACACCTTGCGGACCTGGCTGACCAGGGAAGCCCCGACCTAGAAGGCCTAAAGGACCTGGCTGACCCTTTTCACCTGAAAAACACACCACATGAACAAATAAATGTTGTATTTAAAAACAAGGAACATACTGACAATACAAAACTCTGCTCTAGGAATCTTCAGGCTTTTATCTAAAAGGCATACATTTTTCTTCTCATGTATATGTTCATCAACACATTAATTACCTTTTGGGCCTGGTTCTCCATGACTTCCTGGAAAAGAAACTTCACCTCTTTCTCCTTTCTGTCCTGGAAAACCTGGATTTCCTGGGATACCTGGTGTTCCTTCATTGCCTGCATGAAAGACGCTTCCATCATTTTTTTTGTTAAAGTCTCTATAATCTATTGTATAATACGCCATCTATTCAGCCATTCATCAGTCACACAGCCATGCTTACCCGGTCTCCCAGGTATGCCAGGTCGACCTTTAAATCCTGGAGGTCCAGGAAGTCCTTTGAAGTGGATGTGGCTTGGCTCTCCTTTCTGGCCTGGCATCCAATCAAGGAGAGAGAGAAACATCATGGAGGTCTGTCTGTCTGTCTGTCTGTCTGTCTGTCTGTCTGTCTGTCTGTCTGTCTGTCTGTCTGTCTGTCTGTCTGTCTGTCTGTCTGTCTGTCTGTCTGTCTGTCTGTCTGTCTGTCTGTCTGTCTGTCTGTCTGTCTGTCTGTCTGTCTGTCTGTCTGTCTGCTGATTCTTTCATGCAACCTGTGTTAAATTACATCTCAGTATGAATGCATCCTCACCTGGAATTCCAGACTGTCCTGGCAGGCCGGGTACCCCAACATCTCCCTTTCTTCCTGGATATCCATCAGGCCCAAACCCTGCTGGCCCAGGGTGACCAACTGGTCCTGGTCTGCCCAAAGGCCCCGGTGAACCCGGGAAACCACGGTCTCCCTCTTCCCCATGGAAAGGATACTAGAGAGACAACAAACTTGTTGAAACAATTAGGAAATGTGTTTTTTGTATGTGGGTTGGATAAAGGCACATAATTGGAAGAAGTACAGATGTTAAACTCAAGTCCGTCAAATTTTTCTCACCGAATCCCCGGGCGGTCCTTGATCTCCTTTGCGACCAGGTAAACCAGGAAACCCAGGGCGGCCATCCGAACCAGGACTGCCAGGCTGTCCTGGGTCTCCTGTGTTCCCCTTAAACCCAGGGGTGTTATAGAAAGATGACTCTCCTTTTTGTCCAGGGGGACCTGGAAATCCAATTCCACCATTAGGGCCCTTTAAAGAAGAATGATTGTGTAAGTGTTTAAAATTAAAACAAATTATAACTGCAAACTTCTTTTAAACAGACTTTCTTACTGGTATTCCAGGAGAGCCTCTAGGACCTGGGATGCCAGGATCCCCTTTAGCCCCTGGTCCTGGATTAATGCCTGAAGGACATACATTTATGTAAGTTAATATAATAATAATAAAAAAAACTATTATGAGCTCGAGAACTAAATGTAAAACAGTAATTGATTGCAAGGTAAAGGTGTTGGGATCTGTGTGTGTTTCATACAGAGAATTTTTTTTTACCTGGGTCACCCGGTGGACCCCGGGGACCCGGTGGTCCAGTTGGTCCTGATGTGAAACACTCAAAACAAGGCTCCCCCTTCTCCCCTGTAAAGAACCATAGGGAAATGTTTGTGAATCTCAAATCAATAGCAAATAATCTATAATCTATTTACAATCTGCGTTTTTTTATCTTTGTCTTTCCAAATCATTCTGTTCAATGAGTGTTATGTAGCAGTTTTATGAAACAAAAAGTCAAACCAAAGTACAAAACAATAAAAATGTATTCATGAATTGCACCAACTTTCCCACCTTTCATTCCAAATCTCCCATCATATCCATAGGGTCCAGGCTCACCCTTCATTCCCTTCATGCCTGGGAGACCCTTGATGACCCTGTTAGCTAAAGACAGCAGCAAAGTACATCAGTCTACTTGATTAGCTTTCCAAATACATTCATTTGTTTTACATTGTTACTATGAATGCTATGCTTGACCTATGGAAAAAGGTAGAAGTGTATGCTGCACTGGGTCAAAAACTAAGAGGAATCAGGTGCTCTTCAAGAACAGGGGACAAGAGTAAAATCAGTAACAAAAGGTTTGGCTGTCCTGAAGACAGTCTTAACTGAAAGTCTGAGACACTTTGATGCACAAATCCTTTGTTAAACATGAATGTAGCAACGAGTTTTGACTGTAGTGAACTGATTACATATTTGTGAAACACAATGCTCTCTGTTAAAGTTGGAAAAGGAAATGTTCTACACAGGAATTCAAGTTGTGTTCATACATGGACTCTCTTGTCTAGTCAATAACTAAGATACCATTAGTATCTTAGTTATTGGTTTAACATAAAGCATACAGCACTATCCCCCTGTAGGACAATAATAGAGTTATAAAAGGTGTTAAAAGTTACAACTGTAACTTTGACTAGTTATAGAGAATGCAAAAAAACCCAAAAACATAAAGGTGTAAGTAGAAATAGAATATGCACTAGTTGGAACATAGCCATTTGCACACACTTTTGTCTTCAGGTGGTCCAGGTGGGCCTTGATCCCCAGGATGCCCCTGGTCACCTGGATCTCCATCCAGTCCTGGAGGTCCTAAATAAACATCTCCTGGCTCCCCAGGGTCTCCCTTTGGGCCTGGAAAGCCCTTGGGACCCTGAGGTCCTGGCACATAGATCCCAGTTAACTGGCCTGTAAAATATAAAGTGAGACTTTGAGTAATGGATTAATTTAAAACGAAAGAGAGAGAGAGAGAGAGAGAGAGAGAGAGAGAGAGAGAGGGAGAGAGAGAGAGAGAAATAAGAAAAATGAAAATAGAATCTTTACTGCACACCTGGCGGTCCATCAGGTCCAGGAAACCCAACAACACCTGAGAACAAACGGAAAGTTTGGCCTCTGGGTCTCTTTTCTTAATGTCTGATTGTCTCCTCATGCAGCATTTTTGTTATCTACCTTGAGGCCCAGGGGGTCCAGGTTGACCTGGGGGGCCAGGATCTCCGGGGTACCCTTTAAATGCATCCACCACAGGCCCAATTATCTGCTAACAAATCCATCCGTTGCAGTTACAGGGCAACTATAGCTTGATTAACTTTTACCATAGGACAAATCTTAGAATCTATAAAAATAATTTCTTGTTAGTGTATGTTTCAAAAATAATTAACGACTAATCTATCAGTTTGGCTTGCTGGATATGTCTGTCTTAGTTAGTAAAATATTGTAAAAAGGTTTGAAAAACTGACATCAAAACACCAAAAATTTCAGTAGAAACTGATTAGAATAAACTCACATCTCCAGGTGGACCAGGAAGACCTCTATTTCCCTTTTCACCCTTCATGTTAAGACATACAAAAACAATGATGATGCACTGTAAAGCATACTGATCCCTCAAAAGATGATATTGTGTTTGCCACTGAAAGAGCACTGACCCTCCCTCCTGGTGTCCCTGAATATCCCATATCGCCTTTGCGGCCAGGTCTGCCCTGGAAACAACAACAACAATATACATATGCATTGTATTGAAAGGTTATACATAAAATAACGCAATGACGCTGTACAATGTAATACCCTATATCCAGGTTGTCCAGGGTCACCATCCTTCCCTGACTTTCCCTATGAAATGAAACAAAACATGAAAAATATGTCTAGCTACGTAACACACAATTTCAAGTAAGCCTCAGATTGAAAATTCTCTAATGATCCAGATTACAGCATTTCTTAAAAACACAGATACAGTAGGAATGATAAATAGCATGGCTGTTATTCATGTAAAAGCCTTATCAGACTGCTCTTTCAAAGGATGGGTATACTGTAAACATTATTTTTTATTGTTTGTGTTTGTGTTGCATTAAAAGTTTGTGCAGTAAAACCAAATGTCAAATTACAAAATATGAAGTATAAATACAAATGTCTAAGACCATGTCTACCACCCACACCAGGACCTACTGATAAAGCACAGTAGCACATTCATCCCCTTAAGATGCACCACTGAACGCCACAGGAGGTCATCTGTGTCAACAGAATGTAGAACTCCTCCCTCTGAGAGTCAGACACCCTGTCTGCCCTGTAGGCTGATTCGCTGCTTTATATGCAGCACTCCACGTCTTATTGGAAATTCTACTTCCTATTATTTCATAGCTGTATACACCTCCCTCTTATTGAAATATGTATTAACATCCTAATGCGCATATCTTTTTATATCTCATATATTTGACATACTCATACATAAACATATTTAGTTGTACATACTGCAATATACTTCCAATCTATACTTAATCCTAACACATGTATTGTATTTTTCAATATATTGTACAATATTGACAACATATTGATCCTCACGCTTATATCTTTTTTCTTTATGCTAATATATTATAGTTTAATGCTTATATATTTTAGCTTATTGGCTTAGATCTTATATCTTTACACTTTATATTCTATAGGAGCAATTGTAAAGCTTCTCCCAGGAATAATTAAGTATTTCTGGTTCTAATTCTAAAATTCAAATACCATATCATACCATACCACATTTATTTATATAGCACTGTAAGTACAACCAACATTGTGCCAAAGTGCTTTACAATATACAAATAGGATAACTGAGTAAGGGATTCACAACGTTATAGATTCTGTATGAAGCCACAAAAAATATTAGGAATATAACAGAAATTATATAGACCAAAGTTCATTAATAAAAATCAAAAACACATTTTTTTATATTTTCTATCTATAAATTACTTTCTTTTCTGTCTTTACTTTTCCTGTTTGTTAGCAAATCAAAGTGAGGTTAATGCTGCATTACTGCCCTCTGCTGATCATCCCTGTTATTGCTACTTTCATTATTACTGCCCAAATTAAAAATATCCATTGTTGAAATCAATCATTTGAAACATGAATTTTAAGGGAGAAGATGTAGGTCAGTTAAATCAACACAGACTGTATGTAGTTTCAAGTGTGTGAAATCTAAAGAGGTCTTAATGGTGAGGGTGAATGGCAACAATTACATGTAGTATCTTACTTCTGAGCCCTCCAATCCTCTATCTCCCTTTACTCCTTTAGAGGAGAAACCATCACCAGGGTCTCCCTGGGAAAAGAATTTGATCACAGATAGAGTATACAGTACACACAGTGCTGAAATGAAAAATTTGATTTTGAGATTTAAGAAATGAAACAGGTTAATGATTTTTAAAATGTGCAATGCCAGTGGGAGAATCTGATAAGAGTGATTAAAAAACAAACAAACAAAAAACAAAAAAAACCACACACTTACTGGTTCACCCTTGCAACCCCTTTCTCCTGAATCCCCTTGATTTCCTTTTTCACCCTGAAAAGCAATCAAACTCAGGTTGTATTTTGGTTGCTGGACTGAAAACAAAATGTAACGTCTTGTCTTGCTGTCTCTCTGTATATTTCTATAAAAGCTGGTCCTTCAAACAACGTCTATAATGAAGTGATTTCAATTAGCAGAAGTTTTTTCTGTAACCCTTCCTCCAGGTTACTTAAGCCCACCCATTACCAGATTTTCTTCTTGTACGGTTCCATAAACTAAGAGAGCTCTGCATGTGTTGTCCAACTAGTTATATGATCTGTGGCTTAAAAGTGAAAGTGTGAAAACTTGTTCTGAAACAGATCCAGCATGTAAAGTGTGACATCATCAGGTTTTTTATTTTTTTAATTTGATGAGTGAACATCCAAACACGGTGAGAGAAATGTTGCATTCTGTGCACTTATGTCATACTAAAATTTAATTAGCACTGTAACTCAGGATAACATACTCTCTAAAGACTGGCAGACTGACAGACAGACAAGACAGTGTACTGTAGTAGAGGGTCCAGCTCTGTCTGCAGCTGGAATTAAATTCTATCTGCAGAGGCTTGCAAAGCAGAAACAGACAGCTCGACAGACACATACACAGACACTATTTGACATGTTATTGATTTTACGCTGCGGCCAAAATATGGGTTTGTATAAAGATGGTTTTCCCACCATGTGTTACAATACCTTGATCAATGAACTCCCAGTGTGATAATCTTTGATCCGACCTGGAGGCCCCGGTGGACCCATTGGTCCCTGTCTACCCTGTTAAAAACAAAATGAGCTCCATCTCAAACGTGCACGAGACTTAGTACTCACAGACAATGTTATGATCCAGTCACAGAAATGATAACAGGTAGAAAAAATGATTATGCTATATTGTTCTATCAATGCAACATTAGCATCTGTTTATTTGGCTTTTACCTTGTTATAATAGCTGTGTGTAAAAAAAGGAAATACCTTTAGACCTCGAGGTCCTGTTACACCACCTAATCCTTCTTGACCCTGGAGGATGGGAATGAAGTTGTAAGTTATTTGTATAAATAATTAGGTCTCCTGGGCTTTCTCAAAACATTTCGCACACCTCAAATTTTCCCCCCGTTTGGTTGTTTTCAGGTTCCCATATTTATCATTCTTGTTGATACTAATTCTCACCAACTGGTAGAGACTCATGTCCTTCTTTTGATACACTTCATCCTATCACCACCATTGTTTACCTGTCTCCTGAGAGAAGTCCGTGAGGGAGGACCACATCACAGGCAGAACTGTACTCTGCATGCCAAAATAACTGAAACATTTGCAGACGGCACCAAGGCCAACTCCGAAAAACTGACAACTGTGACATTTTAAAACAGTCAAAAACAGCCCACTGCAGCTGTTATGAGCTTGAGAAAATTCTCAAGTTAATGTGGAGCCTGATAACCTGGGGATATGTTGCACACACCATGCACAGAGGCTATAGTACTCATTACAGCGGCTGTTTTTTAACCCAACCTCAGCTGTTTGCTGTGTGTCATCCCCCTCTCTCTACCAATATTTCCTGTCTCTCTTAAGCTGTCCCATCTAATAAAGTCAAACCATCCCCCAAAGTAACTTAAAAAGTGTATACAGTATCTAACATGCATGCACAAAAGCAAAAATAAATAGCCGACTATGTTCAGTTGAGAACAAAATAAAGTAATTAGTATTACCTTGAATCCAGGTCGCCCTGGACGTCCAGGAAGTGCCTGTTAATTGAGAATTCAAACAGTTTTATTAAGAGACATAAACTTTGCAACTTTCCATAGCCTTTATTTACCAGACAAGTACTCACATCAGAGCCCTGTGGTCCAGGATGACCTTGTGGTCCATACTCTCCACGGACACCTGGATCTCCCTGAGATATAAGGGAAGTTTCCTCTAATTGTAAATGTAAATACACTTATGTGTAAATGTATATATGTCTACTTAACTGAAGGTGTCGTAAACTGTAGAGAAGATTTTGCACAAAACAAAATTGCAGCATTAATGGTTCAATCTCCATAGTTACCTTTTCTCCGTCCCTCCCAGGCGGCCCAGGTGGCCCTGGTGATGTGTTTTCTGACAACCTAGATTCACCCTGAGAAGGAGAAGTACGAATCATTGAAATTTTAGCTGTTCAATGACTTCATTTAGAGTTAAAATAGCTTACTACGGTTATGTAGAAACACTACAGGGGCGTTATTGTAATACTCTCTGTCCATATTTATACTTATAATATTGTCACTGTAGTTCACAGGCTCTGCATAAGACTTCATTACTCATCTTCATGCATCTGAACACTCGACATGTGCTCGGAATTACAATAAGCACATTCAATTTCTTAGGGGTTGCTTTGATGAAAGATTGCAAATACCTCACTTCTTTATGAAAAAGCATGAATAATCAGAATTGGAATTATTTCTCAAAGAGAATTTGACTTTACTAATTAAAACAAAGGTTGTAAATGACAAATTCGCCCACATTGTCCTGCTCAATATAGGTTATGTTCTTTCTCAATTCCGATTTGGGAATAAGGACAGTTCTTGTTGCACCAAATGGAAAGACACACTACATAGGAGGAAACACGCAAAAAAAAGTCCTAGACAATGGATTAGTCTCTAATGGATTAAGTAGAAAATTAGCTCTGGCAGCTCGGGGAAGCAGAGAGGGCACCTGCTTGTGCTGTGTTATGTTATTGTTTGTTCTTGCTGCATTAGGTCCTGCTAATAAACAGGAGGCAGTAATTGTTTAGAAATTCTGTTATTTCGCTCTACAAAAATACAACAACTGACCCTGTGTGACAGCACAGAAAACATTTTATTACCTTCGGTCCGGGCTGACCTGGAGGACCCTGTAAAGTCAGAACAAAACTAACTTCAATTGGTCTTAGCAACAAACAAATAAAGTCCAAAAAAGAATCAATCAGAACACAATATTTGTATTACAACATGCTACAACCAAATATTTTACAAAACGTAAAGTAATTCTGTGTCTTACTGGATCTCCATCAATACCATGGGCCCCAGGAATACCAGGATGTCCATCGTCTCCCTGAATGGATATAATGAGTTCAAAATATGAAAAAATTACATCCCTTTTCTGTGGATTTAACGAAGTGTGGTCTGAAAATCAAGTATCCATTTGCTATTATTTGAGGAATTACCCAAAACTGTAAAATGGATTTTATTTCACGATACCATGTTTTTAAAAAGTAATATGATCTTACATCTGTTCCATTGCAGCCTGGGGCCCCATGGGCTCCAGGAGGCCCTTGTAAACCTGGGATACCCTGAGAAAGTGTAATAACAGAATATAGTGATAAATGGAGGAACATGCGCTAATACAGGATAATGAGAGAATAAGACACCTTACCGGCAAACCATGAGACCCAGCAAATCCATCTTTGCCTTTTGGCCCCTATAATCACAGAATCAAACCAAGTATCAGACTCAGGAGCTACAGAGTGTTTACATGGTCTGAGACACAATGTGTACACTCTGTCTATACACATACAGATAGATACTGTACACAACTCATACTTTAGCAAGTCTCCCAACAAACATCCAAACAGATATTTCAGCACAGTCATGTTACCAGATCGCCTTTTGGCCCATAAACTCCTTCAGGTCCAATGTTACCCTGTCAAACCAAAAAAAAAAAAAAGCTTGAATGAATCTTGTGATCTATGCAGAGAATTGCTAGTCAAATCTGCAACAAAAAAAATAAAAATTGAGTCGAATAATGTTTCCCTCTGACAACAGTGTTTAATTGAGGCGCATAGATAGTATACAAATGAATGAGTTCTACCTTTTGTCCCATTGGCCCCGCATGACCATTTGGTCCTGGACGCCCATTTGGCCCTGGGTGACCTCTCTCTCCTGGTAAACCTCTCTCTCCCTATGGGAATATGGGAGGCAAAGATATAGAAAACATTCTCCTCGATCCATGGAAGCACTATGTGGGGAGAAAGGTCTGTGTGCAGTACAAGCTGCAAAATATATTCATGGTTGTCACAATTAAGACAAAATACAATTTTTGTTTGTTTGTCAATAATACTTATTGTAATTGTATTGTATATATTTCAGTAATCAATTGTAAATCATAATTTTTCTGTCCTGCTTTGGCAACATGGATTGTCTATTATATCATAGTTGCTGTATGTGAAAACTGAAAATGATACACCTCTCAATCACAGTAGAGAGTTCATTTGCAAAATGAATAAAGATTTCTGTTCAAATGTTGTCAGGTATGGCAAGGCTCATATCAGTGAATATTTTGATTTGACTGGATTTTTATCTGTATATCTAGCCATAATTAATTTGAACCCCTGACCCCAATTAAGAAGATTGTTGATAGAGACCTAACAGGAAGTTATTTGTTCTCAGATAATATCTATTTGGCCTTTGCACCTACAGTAATGTTGCTTTTTTTAAATAATGAGACATGCTTTAGATCTTGTTGATGAATAATACTATTTGTGTAGTACAAATAGAAAAGGTGTAGGTGTTATTTTCAGGAGACCTGACATTATATACTATTAATTAATAATAATTGATTGAAATAAATATTACAAATGGAGATGGATGGAGAGTTTCTTGCTCAGTGCCACACAAACATGATCTACTGGTAGACATAAACGCCACAGGGCCAGAGTTAGTGTTTGCCTTGTGTTGTTTTTCCCCTAAAATAGATAAATTAAAACTCTCTGCTCTGAAAAGTGTGTCCATGTTCATTCATTTCAATAACATAAACATATTGAGCAGGCACACACTTGACCTGTTGAGTACTTAACCAGAGTAGTGACTATTAGGCCAGTATTTGTGACAGAAAAAAGCAAACCCTTAAAATTGGTAGTTTTAAAACTAAATGAGGCAGTATTACATCATCGTATGTCATACTATTAATGACCTATTTAAAAAAAAATAAAAGGCAGATGATCTACTCACCCTGCTGCCTTTTAGTCCTTTACAGTGACATCTGGATTTTCCATTGCATACACACTAAAAAACAAATGTAAATGTATTGTGTAAATGAAAAAGAAAGTGACACTGAAAAATAATGACACATGCCCTTCTACACGACTGTTAACCAACATCATATCTTGCAACCATTTTGCAGAAACTTTTAACAAAACTTGTTGAGCTGAATGTGAACTGTCCTGAGAGAATTCCAGCCCACAGATTGGAAGCACACAACTGAACGCACTCCTCTGTTTTCCGTGAACAATAAATTGCTGCTTTTACAAACAGGGTGCAGATCAATAATTTGTTATTCCCCTGTGAGGACACTTTTGTAGGGCAGTACTGGAGAATTCATTGATGCAATTTCGCAAAACAACACCTATAATTCTCCAGTGTTACAAAGCCTTCATCTACCGTCTCTCTTTTAAACACTGCATCCTTTAATTCAAAGGCTTTAAAATGATTGCTAATCACCATAGCGAAAGGTTAATTGATGCCAACACCATAAAAAGGTGGAGCTATGATAAGAAAAAAAACATAACGAGCACATACATTAGTGGGTTGTCTCCAGGCTGAATTATTTTCCAACAATAGACTATCAGCTTCTCATATATGAGCCATTACAGCTAACGAAAAGTTGTTTCAGATGCATTACATTAGAAATTCAACTGATCTTTGGAGGGATCGAGTCATTTAACAAAAAAGAGAAAAGTGGGCATGGTACCATTTATTTATGTATTTATGCATACCCTGAAATTTGAAAAGTTTGAAGTCTGAAAGTTTACTTCTATAAATTCTATTTCTAAGTCAACATAAAATAAAAATAAGCATTAAATTGAAAATTAACCGTACATAATTATATGTGTCTCATTAGGAATCAGACTTAGTTTAGATCCATGCATATAACAGCTATTACAGCTATTAACCTATATCATCTTCAACATTTCATCCATATAGTTATGTAAAAGAATATTTATGGGAAAAGAACCAATATGAACAAATGAATAAATCTTAGTTGTAGCCTTTCCGACAGTTTGTTTTTCTTATACATCCTCCCCTTTCCCTATGACCTCCTTCATAAAAGGCCCACCAACATGATCCACTAAAGGAAACTGTACACAATGAAGTATGTGAACAAACAGACAGCAAAAAGCGTGCATCTCTCCAGAAAACACAATATTTGAAGATGAGCAACGAAAGTCACAAACAGACCCAGCAGGGTTGTAATAAATCAAAGTTCAGGCTGTGAAGAATGAATGGTGCTGACATTGTATGCAAGAGGAAACACTCTGTTATAGAAAGATGCTTAACTGTTTGCTCCTATAAACAGACTTTAAGTAGGAGAGTCAAAGCAAATGACAGTTTAAAAGCTTTACTAAAAGAAACAAGAACTTTAGGTCACATATACGTAAGCTGAAACATTACGAAAGTTTATTTCCTTTTTTTTTTCCTGAACAAGTCTTATCTGTCAGCCACAGCAACTGAACCCAACTCTGCTGTCAGTTATGGAAGACATTATAGGCAACAGTATGATCTTGAAATACTTCCCATCAATCTGTATCCTATGTGTAAACAATACAAAAAAGCTGCTCTTGGTTTGATTAAAACGGATATTTCCACTGCACAATGTTGGGTCAGCAAGGAAAAAAAAGAAATACCTACGTTTTTGGCCCCAGTTCCCATCAGCACCACAGCAAACAGTATCAGAAAGACTACAGAGACAGGCTTCCTCATGGTTGTTCCTTCCTCCAGTCAAATCCAAAGCTCAGGAGTTAAAAAACAACTTTTTCAGCCTCCTCTTCATTAAGCAGTCTCACATTGCATCAACCAACTGCCACGCTTTGAGTGATTTTGGGTGATGGCTTATAGACAAATTAAAGCTCTTGATCCACATTCGAGTGCCTTGATAGAGAGGACAGCCCATAGAAGATGTTTAGTTGGATCTCAAAGGGGGAGGTGGTCTGGTTCTTTCCTAATGTGGTCAACCCCAATCATCATTGCTGTCCTCATCTGATTTCATACACTTACAAACAGTGGCAGACACTCTGTTTAGTTTGTACTGTTACAGGGGCCAGGAGGTTAGCTTGAAACGTGTTGGAGGTTTTCCTGCTCCGGATGCATGTCAGAGTACATGCAGATTAATTTGAGCTTCTGTATGTTGGTGAGTTGTGAAACATGTTTTTATATCCACGCTGTGCTGCTACCTGCAGGCTACATAGGATGTAGACTTACATGCAAAATGAGGATATTCTTTACATATTTTGTAATCCTAGAATATTTGTCATTTTGATTTTTTTTTTTTTGCGTGTCTACATTGAAGCTCATGAGACGTAAAAAATTAAATGTGATTTGGCCAATGGCTAACAGGTGTCCTAATGCTTACTTTTTTTTCCACCACAGGGGGCAGATCTGAGGCCAACAACCACCTGTTGAGCAGACTGATGAGAAGAGAGATGGGATCCTCTGTTACTTCTGCCACTCTGTGTCCCCTCATGTGAGTCCTACTGCAACAATGTTGATAACTGCTAAGTCATTACTAGCTAAATAGAACAATATTTGTATTATCATTTTAACCTCTTGTGCAGCACCCAGGCTAAGCTGTAATGCATTGTAATGTCATATATGAAACCATTTTCAAGATTAAAGAAGAGATTTGGTATAAAAAGACCCAGTGACAGAGTCCCAGCTAATGTAATATTTTGTTTGTTTTCCTTAAAAATGAAAGCATGGGTTTTTTTTGCACCAGTTCCTGAGGGATGTAACAGAAAGTGAATTATCATTAAGAATTACTAGAAATGCTTTAAATGCTTGGATTTAATTCAAATCTACTAAGTGGTTCATCTGTTTGCCTGAATGCAAACACTGCTTGAATGTTTACTAAAACATTCAACAAGTCTGCTAACTTCTTGCATTCCAATTTTGAGAATGTACATAAAAGTTGACCTTCACCACTAACCTAATATACACATTCTGTAGTGTCACCTGCAGTGGGATGAGAGTTTGGATAGGCCACATTCTTGGCAGTTATCTAGAGTTATGAGCTGAACAGCAAGCACTTTTGCTTACAATGCCACCCAATTAGTATATGTTTTTGAGTAAGAGTTTATGTGACTCACATTTATAGGTCTCCAAAGGAATCCAGTAGCTGGTGTAAAATACAACTCCATTTCTTAACATCTGGGACATGTAAAATGGACAGCATGTGGACATCACTGCAAGGATTAAGGAACATGTCCAAAAGCTTAAAGCTACTTTCTGAAACTCTACCGTGGAAGAAGGAAACTGTAAAACAGATTCAGAATAGTTGTAGCCTTTACTGGGCCAGGTCAGTGATCATAAAATAGTGATTATGTCATCTGCACATATAGGCTCCATTAATGCTGAATCAAATCTACAGGTTATGAACCAACAAATGCTGCCAAGTTGACAATGTCAATATCAGGAGAGGCCCTGTTTATTACTGAAAGACATTGCCAAGCCACATTCTGCATGTAATACAGAATCAGAGTAATATAATGGACGGCTGGCTGTCGCAACTTGTTACCTACGTTTAAATGTAAAATAAGACAAAGGAGACCGTGAACTGTTGAACAGATGACGTCTTACATAAAGCAGGAATTGTATCACATTCCCTTTTTGGAAATATCTCTGTTTGGTGTTGCTAAAAGAATGAATGATGCTACAGCTTGTTAAATATATTCCTGTCCCTGTTTAAAATGTGCTGCTGGCATCTAATTTTTCCTGTCTTTGTGCTATTTTCAATTTAAATATGGGGTATTCATTGTTTTGAAAAATAATAACATTTGTTTGTTTTACATTATACACCATCCCAACGTTTTAGGAGATGGGGTTATAAAAATGTGGTTATTTTTTTCCTCTTACTATCATATTCAGATGGATCCTGCTCCTCGTCCTGTTGGTGCAGAGGCTCAATGCAGTAAGACCTTCCTTTCTAAGTTGTCATTAAATACAGTACGTATGTTAAGTTAAACATGATATCACTACAATGCCTACAAATTAAACCTTTTTATTAATATCAACTACAAAAGGAAAAAAACAATAGAAAATACAAATCCTTGTTGTATAATTTAAATGCATTGCATTTCTGAATGTAGCAAAAAATACTCACAATACATATTCAACATACACGTAAGCAGGGCAAAACAACCTTTTTTCTTAAACTGTTATAGTCTTTTATTATACAAAAAAACTTACAGATGTTACAAATTCGATAAATTCGGCCATAATAGGAAACATGTACCAATTCATTACAAAGAATCCAGTTGTGAAATAAGTAAAGGCCACTGAATCATTGATATAAGTTCATAACTTTCTCCCTGTGATTAGTTCAGTGTTTGCCCATTCATTATATAGCTAGCTTAAATTTTTACAAGAAAAAGAACAGGAAGTGAGTAAATGTCGATAATGATTTCTTTATTTCCATTCAATGTAAAGTTAGCGAAGACTGAAAAAAAGACTACAGTGTGTCTGCCTAACATTGCACACCACTAACTTTAGCACAACTGTTAATAGCCTGCAAATATTTGTTTGATGATATATTTGTTTGTTTGTCCCAAAAGTGTGCTTTCACATTAAGCTATACCTAGCTTGCAGAGGCCAGCAAAAGGGTAAATGTCTAAGGTATATCTCATGCTGGACACCTGAACGTATCTGCGCTGGTGTGTCAGGGCACGTTAAGGAAAGATTTTGGCTAATTTAGGCTTCATTCTAAATAAAGTATTTTTGAAAAAAACATTACAAAATACTTACATAACCAACATACTTTTAAGTTATGCAGGCCTATAGTAAAAGGATTTTGGAACACCATAAGCTAACATGCTAGCTAGTAATGTAGGCCTAAGCATTTTAAGAAGGTGTAAGCCTCCATGTACCTTTGGATATGACACATCATTGTGAAACCAGTTGTGATACTTCTACAGTGAAAGTATCACAACTGGTACATCAATGATGTCTAAAATGTAATATTTGCAAATTAGTATTTCTGTATTTCCAATTTTACTGATTTGTTTAATAGGTTACCAATGACTTATCCAATAGGACATTTTTCCGTTACTTTAAAGGCAGATGCAAGAAAAAAACGTGTTAAACCAAAAGTAAAAGTGGGACAGCAGATGTGCGGCAGCAATTTCCGTAGCATTAACTAACTCTAAATATTTATTAAGCTTTGAGAAAACATTATTAAATATTTGTGACAATCCAGTCACAAACACACACACACACACACACACACACACACACACACACACCTACACACACACACACACACACACACACACACACACACACACACACACACTCAAACATATTGGTAAACCCATTTTGCATCTGGAAGTGAGACTCACTTGAGTTTTTTCTTGAAGCTACAGTTCTATGTCAGAATGTGAAAGTGCTGTGAGATTTCTTTTTCATCAAGGTCAGAGTGCTTCTCAGAGTCTTTGTGAGAACCCTGATTTGTATAAAAGTTTCTAATTAGGACTGTCTGGTCTCTGCAGAGGGATGTTTTAGTTCTCAGGAACATTTAGGAATGGGAGACATAGCCAAACCAATGCCTTATCTGATGTGCAGAGTGACCCCCCTTTCGTGTTATAATAATAATAATAATAATAATAATAATAATAATAATAATAATAATAATAATAATAATAATAATAATAATAATCCATTTTATTTGAGGGCGCCTTTCAAAAAACCCAAGGACACCTTACATGCAGGCTTTTAAAAAAACCCAATAAAAGATAAACATATAAAGTTAAAAGGAGACAGAGGCGGTTGATGTTTCGAAGATGGAAGTATGCAGATGGGGTGATGTTATTGATGTTTGGAATGACTGAGTGCCATCGAGGACGACACCCAGACTCTTGACCTGAGGGGAGGGGGAGACGGAAGAGTTGTCCATGGTGATAGTGAAGCTGTTTGTTTTTGTGAGAGTGGATTTAGAACCAATGTGGTCCCTCTGATCCCCTCCTGCATTTCCCCTCTGATTCCCTCCTGCCTTTCTGTAATCTGGTCTCCACTGACACACACACAACCTTATACAGTCTCCATCTCTCTCATAATACCAATTGATACTAACCCTTATGCATTCACAGCCTTTTGGTGTCTCTTCTTTTTTCATAGGGGGGAATTGAGGGCGAATGTGAAGGGAGGAACTGCACTGGATGTCGGTGTCTTCTTGCCAAAGGTGCAAGGGTAGGAACTCTTTTCCCGTCATGGTGTTGTGTATTGGCAAGCTATCCTGAGTAACTTTCCTGTTGGTAAGATGAAAGTTAGAATTTTTAGAGATTTTATTCACAAGACAGACATTGCACTATGTACGTTTTTTTTCCTTTAAAATGGACTTGTGTTTTGTCCATCCCAGTTATGATTGCCTTGTATAACAAGCTGCATTAAATTCATACATTTCAAAGGTGTAAAGATCAGATTCCATGATTTGACAAACAAAGGACATATACCTTAAACATTAAAAATACATTATTCTTTATTGCCTTTATAGGGAGCACCAGGTAAGACAGGTGAGCAGGGCGACATGGGACTAATGGGACCACGGGGACTTCCGGGGCAACTCGGAGAGAAAGGCAGGAGGGGATCAGAGGGACCACAAGGCCCAGCAGGGCCCAAAGGAGACCGTGTAAGTGTCATGTTCACGTGCATGTTGTTTTATTGTGACTAAGAAAGAAAAAGAAAAAACAATACACACTAAATGAAAATAAGCTATATGTCATCACAAGTTGAAATTATTCAAATATGTATTGTCAGTATCAGTGGATGAAGACAGGTTGGATTATGCAATGTTTGCTTACTGAATGATGCTTGTTTTACATTTCAGGGGACAACTGGTAATCCTGGTTACCCTGGGAATGATGGCTTACCAGTGAGTACACCACTATTGCTGAAATTTAAGTTTGGAATAAGCCAGTTACTGCTAACATTGACAATAATATTTTCTTTAAGAATTTATGGGTTTCTCCCATTTTGCAGGTCAATTTGTGGTTTACACACATCTCAATCACTCGGAAATGTCCAATGAATTTTTAATATTCCATACATAAGCACATTACACTATTTTCAATTGTACTTGTATTGTGTTGTAGAACCACCAACTCTGAAACTAACCATTTAAGAAACAATATTTTTAGAGACAAGTCTAAGACCTACGTATATGATTTTAACCATGTGCCTAGTGTGCCCTCTAGTGGACACATCTGTGCATGTTATAAGTGGGGCCTGATCTCTTTCTACTCTTACTGCAGCTGCCTCTTGACTTCTCAAGAGTTTGTGCTTGAATGAAATTGAAGTTGTAAGCTAAACCTTTATATAATTATAGTGTACTACTGAAGGCATGAATGCTGTATAGAAACATTCTCAAATAGATTTTAAAAAGGTTATTGATGTAATACCCTGTGATTATATATCACCGCCATAACTGAACTATATTTTGCAGGGCCACCCTGGAGCAGGCGGTGAGCCTGGTTTACCAGGACTGGATGGCTGTAATGGGACAAGAGGTCGTCCAGGAGAAAATGGTATCCCTGGTTTTGATGCTGTCCATGGGCCACCGGTGAGGCGAAGAAGTCCTTTTCTGATATTTCTGTTTGCCATTTTTCTGTCAAGAGTGGGAACGCAAGATGTTGTCCTCTAGCATACTTTTGATTAGGTAACAGTAAAGTGAGTTACACAGGATACAGTATGATTAACACGTTTCATTAATTTTTCACATTTTTTTCAGCACACAATTTATTGAAATTATAAAGCGAAATGCACCTTATGGATTTTGTGGTTTCCTGTGTCCTATGAGAACTGTTTTGCCATAAAGATATTAAAACATAAAATGAAACACTCCTTGTCTCCTCCAGGGCCTTCCTGGACTTAAAGGAATTAAAGGAGAACCAACATATGATGGTACCTTTACAGGACTCCCTGTAAGTTCCCTTAGTCTGGAAAAACCTCTGGTAAAATACGGTCTGGGCCTCACATGTGCCACATGTATTTGTTTTTGTGTCCTTTTTTGTTGCAATTCAGTGACTGTGAATACTATTATTTGATATTCTCATCTTCATTTCCTCTTGTTCTACAGGGGGATCGTGGTAGAGATGGAGAGCGGGGTCAACCTGTATGTTTTCTTTATTTCAGTTTGATAGTAACTTACTGATAGATTAAGCAAGAATGAATTACTTTAACCTTTACGACCCCTGCTTGTAGCTGAGTTAAATAAGTGTTATAATTTGGTGTCTTCACTAACTTTTTTTCTTTTTTTTTAAGGGAAGAAAAGGAAGCATTGGGCCAAAGGGCCACACTGGCCCCTCTGGTTTACCTGGCGTTGAGGTATAACATTTATATTTTTATGTAATGTTGTGATTAAGATGATATAATAAATATCTACCAACATTGAGCTGCTATAAATGAGTCCTGTTTTCTCCACCATTTCAGATAGAAAGAAATTAATGTCATGCTTCATGTGTAAAACTGTTTGTGATTCTACTTAGGGTTTGGAAGGACCCAGAGGTGTGAGAGGACCACCAGTAAGTATCCTGCTTTTAAGTATTTGCCAGTTCATTGTTGACTGTTCACTGCTAAAGAACATGTTGCATGCTTTCATTCACAAATCATCCCTAACTCAAAACCAAACTAAACTTGTGGCTGTTCTGTAGGGTGATCCTGGAGCATCACTAGCAGGCGATAAGGGGGAAGATGTAAGAAACCATGTTGGATTTTGAGAGCTATGCATTGAGGTTTTGAGTTGTTTGTACTACAGCTGTGCTTCTAAATGACTATATATATATAGTCATTTAGAAGCACATATATATATAGTATATATATATAGTCATTTAGAAGCACAGCTGTAGTACAAACAAATGTCCAATTAATTACCGGGAAATCCTGAAAGACCCTAGATATCCAATTAAATACAACAGCCAGTGATTAAACCTGTTTCATTCCAAATTACAGGGTGAGCAAGGCCCACCTGGACAACAAGGACCTGAAGAAGTTGTAGTACTGCCTCCAGAATTTCTTCCACCCAAAGGTTACAAGGTAAAGTTAAAGGTCCCACTAATATTACCATCATTAGTCTTTAACCTTTTCCATGTTGTAATCCTCTATTATTTTCTTTTTAGGGAGAACAAGGTCTTCCTGGACAATGTGGACTCAAGGGCATACGTGTGAGTTTTTCTTTTTTTCCTAATCTCACTGGCATGTAAGAGATGAAGAAGAGAGTAGTTGATTTGTGTTTTTTCCTGTCAGGGTGTTAGAGGGGATTACTACAATGAGGGAATTAAAGGAGAGCAAGGAATTGTTGGTTTCCCTGGAGTTCGGGTAAGTGACTTTCATCAGACACAAGTTAGGGTTTAGACAAAAACTTGCATGCAGAAAAATTAAATTTCTCCTGTCTGCTTCCATATCTAGGGTCTTTCAGGATTTCCCGGTCAGGATGGACAAGCAGGGCCTGAGGTACACCTTTGTCATGATTCATTATGTCCATTATTATTAAGAAATATATGTAATTATGATTGTAGTGCCATTTCTGCCTTTATTAGGATAAGACACATACGAGAGATAGGAAATGTTGAGAGAAATTAAGGTCCAAGTGGAACCTGGAAGGATTGCAGTCTCTGCACAGGGAGCACACAAGCTAACTGCTCGGCTAAATGACCATCCCAAGATATCTTTAAAGGTTAAATATATGATATATTTTCAGGGTATGCTTGGAGAGAAAGGGCTTCCAGGACTTATTGGAAGAGTTGGATCCAAGGTAAGTTTTACAGAAACACAAAACAAATCTGCGTCACAGTTTAATCTGAATCTGCCAGTCTGTTCCAGTCATCAAAAGCGACTTGTTCATTTATTCGAGGGAAGAAAAAGCTATCTTTCTACTGTTGTTGACCTCTGCTCATCTAAAGAAACATTATGTACACATTTTCCATGAATAACTTTGATTTCCTACCTGTCTTTGCATCCAACAGGGTTACCCAGGGGAAGTAGGTCTCCCTGGTCCACCCCAATTGTATGATGGGAGGGATGCCAGAGGTGAGGCCATAACAGTAACTACACCATCCTCACTAGCTACAGCTATTTGACGATACAGTAAAAATAACCTTCTTTACGTTTAAATGGAATCAGGATAAAAATACAAATGTGTTGAATTACAGTCACATAGTCTTCAATATGGTCTTACTGTATACCATCCCTATTTTCTGCATGGTTCAGGTCCTAAAGGTGACAGTGGTTATCCTGGAATATCTGGGCCCCGAGGTGACCCAGGGTTTATGGGCATGCATGGACCTCCCGGCCCACCAGGGTTAACAATACCAGGTCAGACTTTAACCTTTGTCTATGGTCGCTAACCTTCAGGTTACTTCTCCCTTTTGTAGAAAACAACAACACTTTATCAGGTTTATCTTTTAGTATCCAGTATTACTTGAATGCAAGTTGTTTGTAGCTGTAGATGCCTGTATGTGTGTTCACTTTAGGTTAAGCTTTTTTTATTTAACCTTTATTTATCCAGAAAAGACCCTTGAGATTGAAAACCTGCAGAAGTTACACATCAATCAATAAAGGCATTTTTCTATTCTAACCGTCTTTATCAAACGTTTCTCAAAAATGTTTCTAGAGGAGCTTGGTCAACCTGGTCCACGAGGACGAACTGGTGAAAAGGGATACAAGGGAGAGCCAGGAAGGTATAGTGACTTTGAGATCAATCGGTATCCAGGACCAAAGGGCTTTAAAGGACCCCCTGGAATTAAAGGTGTCACAGGTCTCCCAGGTCCTCCAGGTACATCAGCACTTCCCTAATATTCAAATTCACAAAATATTATAATCTCAAAAATTCTTTTGATATTTGAGTAATTTAAAATTTGTCATTTTTTGCAAATATTTATTGGAACTTGGACTTACTTTCTGACATGTGTTTCTGTGTATTTGTGTGGAATACCTGATGCAACTGGAACAGGATGTGGAGGTAAATTCTTCAATTACCTCAGGGGAACAAATAACATCTCTTGTAATTCCTAATTTTCCATTACATGTACATGGAGAGGTTTCTAACTTTTTTCTATCAATATTTGTTGCTGGTTCACAGATTACTACTGTGAGCCTGGATACCCAGGGGACCCTGGAGCCCCAGGAGCCAAAGGCTTGCCTGGAAATCCAGGGCCCAAAGGAATTAAAGGTGATCTGCAACTGTTTCATGCTTGAGCTGATCCTACAATTAAAATGTTACTTTAATTGGAATGTATTTGGTTGTTTCCTGGATCTTTTTGGCAAATTTATTAATTAATTTCGAATGGTATAATTGTTTTTGTAAGTGTAGTTGGATTTTTTTTAACAAACACGCTGTATTATATTTATTTGTTTTTTTATCTGTGATTTCCAAAGGTTGTGTAGGGGAATGTGAATGTCAGTCAGGTGGCGGAAACCGAGGGCCCCCTGGTCCCCCTGGTTATACAGGACCCCCAGGGTCACCTGGAAGTCAAGGACTACAGGGAGAATCAGGGCCAAAGGGAGAGGAGGGTTTCAGAGGACCACAAGTGAGGACCAAGGAGTCAAACTGTATTAGTGAATGCAGAAAATATTTACTTTTTAAAAGCCAAAAACATAGTTGCGTTTGACTTTTTGTTTTCTTCTAGGGCTTTCAAGGGTTACCTGGTTCAAGAGGACAAAAGGGTCCAAAAGGGGACTCTTTTATGGCTGGTGTTAAAGGTAAGCTGCTGTTTAAGCCAAACTTGGGCTGTATACAATATGATTACTTCTGAACAATGTATGTGCTATTTGTAGGTACTTGAAATAAAATAAAGCTTTACTTTTCCTTTCACGCTCACCACACTGAAAAATAAAATGTACTCTGAACACTTTGTTGAGTACAAAAGTGGCTCAATAGTTGGATATTTTTTGCCACTTTTTTCTAATGACCACTTTGTTTTATAAATGCTTGAATAAACGGTGTTTCATTTGTAAAGCTTAGCGTCTTGTGATTTGTTTTTTTTATCAAAAGGTGCCAAGGGTAATAAAGGAGGTCCAGGATATGCTGGTCCTTCTGGAGCAACAGGTAGACCAGGAAGTGATGGCCAGCCTGGCCCTACAGGAGACCATGGACCGCCAGTGAGTGTGAACATTTTAAGTATCAATACTGTAATTATGTGATAGACTATGTGTAGTAATTTCACTAGACTGAGTTAGCAATAGCGAACCTGTAAAAACATTCCATTTTGGTGCATACTCTAGTTCTCCAGTTATGCTATTGTGGAACATTATTGCAGGGTGCTGGATATGTAGGATTACCTGGTCCCAAAGGTGACCCTGGTGTTACTGGACCTAAAGGGTTTCCAGGGTCTGTTGGCCCTGAAGGTCCTGGTTATCCAGGCCCCAAGGGGCTACATGGGCCTAAAGGAAATCCAGGAAGTCCTGGCAATCCTGGAACTCCTGGGAGACCAGGCCCTCCAGGTCAGAGACTTGGTTACATTTTGAGACTTTTGTTTAATATACTCCTCCTACATATAGCACACGTTTATGCGCTCAGCATGTGGCATTTGTTCCACCAGGTGAGACTGAGCCATGCTGTCATGATCAGATTGGTCCACCTGGTCGTAAGGGGGAACCAGGTTTTCCAGGTAATCTTTTTAGTTGTTACATATGACATCTTTTCATCATCTATTGAGTTATTTAGAATAGGCCTAAAGTTACTACTATAAGTGTTTTAGTAAACAGAAATAAATAATAATATGACCATTTAAATATTGTCAGGACTCAGACATTTCATTGGTCCCTTGTAGGGATTCCAGGTGCACCTGGAAGAGATGGTCGTCCTGGAGCTCAGGGACTTCCAGGCCGTAAAGGAATGAAAGGAGAAGATGCCAGATCCGGAGGGTTTGGACCACCAGGTAATTACTCTTTATGTCTATTTTTAAATGATAAACCTATTGTAGAGATATGTCCAAGATTTGGGGTTGGGTTATTCAGAAAGTGTGTATGAATGCTTACTGGTATTTCTTTTTTGTGAAAGGACCTCCAGGTTTAGTTGGGGATTCAGGTAACCCTGGTCCAAGTGGAATAAGCCTTGATGGTCCTCCAGGCCCTCCCGGTTTACCAGGACTAAAAGGCAGGAAAGGTGCTCCTGGAGATGTTTTCTCTGCTAGGCCAGGCAATCCTGGCCCACCTGGCCGCCCTGGAGCTACAGGGGCAATGGGATTCCGTGGCCTTCCTGGAAACCCTGGGCCTCCTGGTAGGTTTAATTTTTAGTTGAACACAACAACAACAACAACTCGGCTGATGAGAGCCTGCATCAGAGGCATTAAAAAGTTTTCCTTACAGTCCACCCATTTTTTCGGTATACTGTTAATGGTTGGCTATTGGTGCCTTTGCGGGACAGGTGCACAAGGTCAACCTGGACGCCCAGGCCATAAAGGAGAACCAGGAGACATTGGTGATCCTGGAGCTACTGGTCTCCCAGGTCTACCATGCACCCTATGTGACCTGCATGGACCTCAAGGCCCTCCAGGACCTCCTGGAAACCCTGGATTGAGGGGAGCACCAGGTGAGCAATCATCAACCAAACACAATTATATAGATAACTTACTATCACTGTACTGTAGATGTTGTCAAGATTAATTCCAGACTGCATATATTCATATTTTTTAGTGAGGGCATCATCAACCAATTCTTTTACACATTTCTCTCATTGACGGTATACTTTTTATAGGCTACCCTGGTCAGAAGGGTAATAAGGGACAAACAGGTCCATCGAGCCATGGACGGAAGGGACCACAAGGTTTCCCTGGTCCTCCAGGTCTGCCAGGTCCAGTCGGACCAAGGGGCCCCACTGGCCCCTCAGGAGATCATGGCACAGATGGCTTCCCAGGACAGAAAGGTAAATCAATGGCATCAGTGCAGATGTAATTATATTTACCAGTCAGCGTGTCTTTATTAATTCTAAAAGCTCACTCCCCTATCCACAATGGCTCCAGAACTCCGCACTGATCCAAACATCTGGTCACTACATTTCCCACCAACACCAGCAACAATGACCTATTCCAGTCTTCATCTATATTTTATCAACAGCTCATTTTACTTAAATTCTGTTGGTTTTCTGCCCTGACTGAATTGACATTTTCTCTTCATTCATTTAGGTGAAAGAGGGTACTCTGGTAGACCTGGGTCTAGCGGTTTACCAGGTCACCCTGGACCTCCAGGATCAAGAGGTAAACAAGGAGAGAGAGGCTTTAATGGCCGCCATGGTCCATCAGGATACCCTGGACCACATGGTTATAAAGGTAGGTTTGTTTACAAACCATTTGCCTTGTATCAATATATTCAGTTTTGTAAGTAGCTGTGACTAAATGTATTTTATTTAAGTTTTCTAAACATTCTGCCAAAAAGGTTTACGTGGTCCACGTGGAATACCAGGACCTTTAAGGCTTGTGAATGTGACAAAAGGACAAATGGGACCTCCAGGAAGGAATGGTCAACCAGGACAACAGGGACCTCAAGGTAAAGGACCAACTTATACCTTTGTTTGAAACAAGATTTGATTGCGGTGGTTTTCAATTGTCAAGGAATAAATGTATGTATAAAAACACTATTAAGATATCATCTTAATCGTGTTTTTTTATGTTCAGGCTCAAAAGGCCAAAAAGGAGTTCCAGGTGATTCTGGTTCAGATGGATGGCCTGGTCCTCCAGGGTCTAAAGGCAGCAATGGTGCTCCAGGCAGGGGAGGAAGGCCAGGAACTCCAGGACCCCCTGGAGACAAAGGTTTCCCTGGTCTAAGGGGATACACCGGACATAGTGGTGATCAGGTACACAATAAACCTGTTTATTTGATTTTACTTTTAAGTAGTAGTTTAGTAGTTTGTTTATTAAATTCTTTGAAAATCTCTATTAAAGGGGATGGTTGAACTTTTTTTTTAAATGTGCAGCATTTCTGAATAAATATGTGTATTTGTAAACTTACGTGAGAAGATACTTTTTTCCATAACATAGATGTTATGGATATGTTATTTCGTTTAATGTGTTTACGTCTGATAAAGGGAGATCAAGGCCCAAATGGACGTCCAGGTATTGCAGGAGTGCCAGGATTCCCAGGGGCCAAGGGTAAGTCAAAAGAGAGAGACAGGATGGGTCTAGGTGATGCTGAGGAAGTTAATTTTCAATACAACGGAATATAAATCCACGTTTAAATGTCTCAATCATATCCGATTCTTTCAGGTGACCCAGGACCGTCTTTTGGACAACCTGGTCCACCTGGACCCAAAGGACTACCTGGGGAGGATGGACCCAGTTGTGAGTAAAGATGAGCCACACTGAACAGATGACCCACCCTGGAAGCATGTGAAGTAGTGAAAAGGGCCTTCAAAATATAAACATGTATCTGTTTTAAAGAAGATATTTCTGCTTTTGTACAAATACTACATATACAGTTGCATATATAAGTTATTTAAAATGTAATAATTGGAAAAAAAATTAATAATCAAAATGTTTTACCTTTTAAGCAATTAGAGGGATTCCAGGGGATCCAGGTGACCCAGGATCCCTAGGAAGGTATGGGCAGCCGGGACCACCAGGGCTCCCAGGGGATCCAGGAAAAAAAGGAGAACAAGGTGATTTCTCATGAATGGAATATAGCATTGTTAGCGATGCACTGAGTATGAAAATTAATTTAAATAATTTCATCACATTTTGGTTCTGAGTTTCAACAATATCACTCTTCCTATAGTAAGACCTTAGTACAGTATATCACAGGAACTCAGAGATAAAAGAGAATTACAGCTCAGCTTAGAAACAAAGAGAATTACAGCTCAGCTTAGAAACACTTTACAGGCTCAAACTCAACCATAATTACTCAGACTAAACTTAAACTCAGACTCTGGTAATGGGGACTCCACTCAGACTGAACTTGGATGTTTCTTTGGTGAATCGAATTAGACATAGATTTTAGCACCAAGGACTCAAGGTTTGGTGACTCAACTACAACCCTGGTTTTCCATAATCTTATTTGTCGATGCGTCAATGTTTACCAACAGAGCAGAGAATACAATACAGATTTTCAAATAATGCATCCCTTAAAATCTTTTAAAAGTACATCAATAGGGACATTCTGCTGATATGTACATTTCATTCAGTTCAGTTCAGATCTTTGTTGTCCCTGAAAGAGAAATTTGATTAACAGCAATGGACACAAAAACACAACAGATAAACAGACATAGGACAATGCAACACAACCTGATGTGATAGGCCGCAACTATGACACTACGACACTTACTGCTTTATTGTTCTCTTAAACTTGAATTCTCATTTACAGTATAATTCTCACAATAATTGATAACAATATGAAATGCATTTTTTATATAAGTTTAAGTCTTTAAAATGTGTATCTGCAGGCTTCCCTGGGCCACATGGCCAACCAGGTCGTCCAGGTGTTCCTGGTGTTCCAGGTGATGCTGGAAGACAGGGACCACCGGGGCCACCTGGCCCAAATGGGCCTCAAGGTAATAACATGATGTAACTTTTTTTCTCTTAAACCTGGATAAACAGGGTACAGATATATTAAGATCAGACATAATGGGTTTTTAGGATTTGGCTGAATAAAGCATCACAAATGCATATTGATGAAGTGCATGAAACAATAATATAAGCTTTCAGTATACTAGTGTTTTAAGAACAATTTCAGAAGACACAGGCGAAGACAAATGGATGCCGTTTGTTTATTTGGATCCCCATTAGCTTCATTTTAGCGAGAAACTTTTCTTCCTAGAGTCTGCAGTTTACATTGTGACTATTTATTATACATGTGCCAAAGGGGAAGCACTTTTCAGAGCAGAATACCTACACCCATCAAGATTCTTCTTGCTTTTATGTGATTTTGTGTCAGGGCCTCTGGGGCCACCAGGTCTGGATGGACTGCATGGGCTGAGAGGACCAAAAGGAATGAAAGGAGCAAGTGGTAAGAGGTCTTAAAATGTCCAGGATCCTTGACAGTTAAGTTAAGCATTGATTTCTTTAGATGTCTTTTATTTTGGGTCCTTTCTTGATTTTAAGTACATACTGTGCTGCATGTGTGTGGACCAACATTTTTTTAGCTTTAACATAAATGTCAGTTACTTTCTGTTACGAGTCAGAATGAATTTGGAACCAGACGCACGACTCAGAGACAGAAGATACAAACAATAATTTATTAAACAGCGAGTGACAACGGGGAATAAATGTACTACATGAAATATAATGTGACTAGACTGTGCTGCATGAAATATAATGTGACTGGAATGTGCTACATGAAATATAATGTGACTCTAATGTGTTACATGAAATATATGGTGATGAGAATGTGTTACATGAAATATAATGTGACTAGAAAGTGATCCCAAAACCCAGAGTCCAAAAACACGTGTGAAGTTGAGCCAGACGTAGACGAACGAGATGACGGGGGGGAAGACGAGGTTGCAGGAAGGGCAGGCTTGGGTAACTAACGAGAGGGAGAAAAAACATGAGAGGTCAAAAACACGACAATCAAAAACGAGCATTCACAGAGTCACAAGAGAACTGGTGTTGACACGGCGAGTACAAAGGGAAGAACAATAATCTGGCGCTGGCAGCATGGATTGAGCCGGCTAAAATAGTGTGCTGATTGGAGTGCCAACACCTGTGAGCCAACCTGAAACCAATCGCTAATTAAGGGGGGAAGGGGAGACACAGACGGAGTAGACAGACAGGGAAAACAAAACAAACAAACAGCACACAAAAACCCCCAAACATGACACTTTCAGCTGAATGTTGCACCCCTGACTGATTCCAATAAGTAACAAAAAACAGTAAATTAATTACCTTTTTTGTATTTTATTCTGTACTCGTTAATGCATTTTATTTGAATCTTTCTCTCTTATGTATCCATTTGTCTTCAAGGCATAGATATCCCTGGCCCTCCAGGACCAAATGGTTTTCCTGGAATCAAAGGTCTCATGGGCATTCCAGGACCTCCAGGAGCTTCTTACCCTGGACCTAAAGGCCAGAGGGGCCCACCTGGCAGCACAGGTATCATATCTGTCATTGTTAAACTGAAACGTTATCAGTGCAGTAGCCAACGAATTAAAGCCAAAAGCATGAAATGTTGGTAACCTCCCAATACTCCCAGTGTAAGATCTGTAAAAACTGTTTTTATTTCAATAACATGTTATTACATGGTTGGTAAGATTGTATTGTGTTTGTACCATTTTGTGCCTTTCTTCCCAACAGGCTTTCCAGGTATCTCAGGTGAACATGGTTACCCTGGTGTTGAATGTCGCACACCTACATCTGGATCCCGAGGAGATGCAGGATATGAAGGACGACCAGGGCCTCCAGGTGTGTGTGCCTGGTTATCTGTTTGTCCATGTTCAAGTCCATCTTTGTGTGGCTCATTGACTACATATTTATATATGCCAAAATACCCTTGTGTTGGTAATAACAAATTGTGTATTTGTAGTTATTATTAATTGGAGTTCATTATTAATTGTGTGTGCTTTTGTGCTTTTACATATTTATGTCTGCAACTGGGAATATCTGTTGGTGTTTCAGGCCCTCCTGGAAATCCAGGCCGTCCAGGCAGCAGTATTTCCAACAAAGGAGACCCAGGCCCCTTTGGTTTCCCTGGGATATCAGGTCGAAAGGGCAGTAAGGGACTTCCCGGACCTTCTGGATCTCAGAACAACATAGGCTTTCCTGGGCCAAAAGGTACAAAGCTGCTACACTTTTGCCATCAGTTTTTACAGTGCAGACATCCACTCTAATGCACTTGTCTTAATTTGACAGGAGAAAGAGGCCCTGAAGGTCCTAGGGGTTTTCTGGGACCCAAAGGACTGAGAGGTGACCCTGGGCCTTTTGGTCCCAAGGGAGTAAGAGGCCCAGGTGGTGACAGAGGTAGGCCGCAATAGTGTGAGTCTAACAAGCATATATACTTTACTGTTGGTTTTTGGTTTTGTCTTCGTTGACCTATAGATTTGTTCTTTTCAGGTGCCAAGGGTCCTCCTGGTGATTTCATTTATGGACCACCAGTGGATTCTTTTCATGGACTCCCAGGACAAAGTGGTGACCCAGGACCTGTGGGATCTCCTGGATATGCGGGTCCTCAAGGTGCTCCTGGGCGCAAAGGCAAGCGTTGTGATTTGATCTCTGTCCATGGTGTCCATGCTGTGTCTGAAATAATAAATACTACTCATTGTCCCTCGATAATGATTTCATCGTTGAGGATGGGTACTAAAAAAAACGGATTTATTGGTCAGTAGAAAGGGCATTGGTAAGCTCGTGAAAAAACTGTTCTTGTGCACACAGACTATAGTCTGATGTCTCTATTCATCATTAGATTAAACTCAAATAATCATTTAACCTTCATAAAACAGCTTGGTTTGGTAACAAATTCCAGCAAATATTAACTCATCTGTTCCTCCGTTTACTTAGCAACAGAATGCATGACGCCATATACTGTTATTGTTTGGGCCGTTGTACACTACTTTTTTCCAATTCACAATGATTCCACTGTATTGGATGTAATAAGAATAACATAGAAAATTCCCTTTACAGCATACTGTGTTATTAATATTGGGTAATTGGCCCATGTATGTGTGAATGTGATTATTATGTGTTAATCAGTGTGCTTTTTTATTTGTCCGTTCTTGTGTTTTAAAGGAGAGAAGGGCACTATGGGATCTCTCGGCCAAACTGGCCCTCCAGGTCTTCCAGGTCGTAACGGTCCTGTAGGAGACCCAGGAGATGCTGGTCAACAGGGATATCCAGGTCCTCAAGGTTAGTAATTAGACACGACTGTTGTACTTTTTAACTTCGATTATAATTTAGGCAGTTTTATGCAGAGTGAAGGACATCTGTTGTCAGACACTCCACACAACTGACTTTAGTGTCTCTTAGTGTCTCTCGTCATGAGATTTTGGGTTAATGTAGAAAAGCCTAAAATAAATAGATATAAATCTATTACATGCATATTTATAGAACATATTTAAAAACAGCAACAGCTGACCAAAGTGCTGTACATGTAAAACAAACAAGCAATATGGTGTAGTTACAGAGGAAGGAGATAAACAACCTCACAGAATATCACACACATGCACAAAGGCTGTTCCACAACCAAGGGGTCTTGACTGCAAACGATCGGTCACCTCGAGGTTTTGACTTGAACGAGGGACAGCGAGGAAGCCCATGTTTGAAGATCTGGTCAGGCCTATTCGTTCTGTATCTTACCTGTTATTATCCACTTTTTACATCACAAATGTACCCTTTTGTCTACCCCTTCATGCTAGGCACATTAGGTCCACCTGGTGATCCAGGTGAGCGAGGCCATAAGAGGGCCAGGAGGTCAGGCTTCCTGTTGGTGATTCACAGCCAGTCTGTTCAGCTGCCGAGGTGCCCTGACGGCAGCAGTCAACTTTGGTGGGGCTACAGTCTCATCTACTTGGAGGGACAAGAAAAGGCTCACACTCAAGACCTGGGTAAACATCTAAAAAAACAGTCATATTTATTGTTGCCGAATGGCTGTATTATTCAACAACCCACGGTTTTAGTATGTATAAAACTTCCATCTTTTCATTTACTCTATGGTCCTCCTCTTCCTCTTCTCCTTGTAGGCCAGGCAGGCTCGTGCCTCCCCGTTTTCTCCACCATGCCTTTCTCCTACTGCAACAAAGCAGCCTGCCACTATTCTAGCCGTAATGACAAATCCTATTGGCTTTCCACTACCACTTCTATACCCATGATGCCAATGTTTGGCCAGGAGATTAGCTCCCACATCAGCCGCTGTGTGGTGTGTGAGACAGTGTCACCCGCTGTGGCTTTTCACAGCCAGGATCACACCGTCCCTGCATGCCCACCTGGCTGGAGGAGTCTGTGGACAGGGTACTCATTCCTCTTGGTGAGTGTGATAAACAGATTGTATATGACAGATAATTGCTGTGAACTAAGTTTACATTTACCAGCCTTTTTTTTCTCTTCAGAACACAGGGGCTGGTGATGAGGGTGGTGGCCAGTCGTTGACATCTTCAGGTAGCTGCCTTAAGGATTTCCGGGCTCACCCCTTTATTGAGTGTCAGGGTGCAAGGGGTTCCTGCCACTACTTCTCTGATATGTACAGTTTTTGGCTGACTACCGTTGGTCAAACAGAGCAGTTTGTTACGCCGTTGCCCGGCACGATAAAGGCAGCTGACCAGCAGAGACGCAAGACCAGTCAGTGTCACGTCTGCCTCAGGGGGCTGTAAAGTACCTTATCATTTTGGGTTGTAACTTAAGATTGTTTTACTCTTTTGATTCATTACAGTTTAAAAGTAATTACCACTTTCATGTATAAAAAATGTATTGGATGAAAAAAGTGACTTGCAATATAAAATGTTAGCTTGCTAGTTAGCATCTTTTATTTAACCTTTTAAATAATGTTGTGTATTTTATTCTTTTTTTTTTAACTTTCTTTTCAGTTACGTGTTATGTCTTGTGATGAAAATGTTGAAAATAGATCAAGTTGCTGCTGTTTCTCCTTCAAAAGTCATTCAAGGTTTAACATAAAAGATGCCTGCAGAAATATCAAGACAGTAGAAAATGAATAATTTCCACAGGACTCAAATTTCCATAGAGGGTTTCAAGTTCATATTTATTTATTTCTCTCAACAGAACCCAAGTGACAATCAGAATACAGTACTTTTTTTTTCCTCAAACATGTTTTTTCCTTTTCTTTTTTTCGTACGCAAAAACAAGAGAACACTCAGTGCAATAAGACAGAGGACTCTGACAGTGCGGTGCTCTCTCTACCTTTTCACAGTGCACGTTTATACACACAAAGAGATTGTACATCATCATTATTACATTTCCAACCTTTGCCCTCCAAATTATCATGGAGGAGGCAAAGAAAATGCCTTCAAACAATCATTTTAAAAGTTCAACTTGCATACAGTGTAGCTTGGCACACACAAACAAACACACGGCTCTCTCCCTCAAACACGCATGTAAAGGTACAACACAGAGGGACCTCTGTGGTGTTGATTCTCACTAGAGAAGGGGTACTGCACTCGCATTCCACTCTGAGGGTTAGCGCACGTGTCCAACCCAGACTATTTTGGCAATGTCAACATTGCATTTGAATGTGCTGTAGAGAACCAATTTCAATGATGTAAGTAGGAAGTTGAGGTAGAGGGAGAGAGCAGGGGGGAGAGGGACATGTATGTAATCCGCCTGATTGTATGTAATGACATATGATGGGTAGTGCATTTCTTTTTTCTTTTTACAAAGCCTCAAAGATTTGTAGGCCCTTGTGCAACCCCTGTCTGCTTGACTGGGTAGAGCTGTTGCCATGTTATAGGTCCTTTGATCTCCGAAACGGTTGCCAGCCGATTGAAATGTGAATATTGTCCGAGACAACCAATCATGACTGCATGTCACAGACAGCCAGCCTGCAAAGGCTTTAACCTCCCTCTCGCCAAATAAATGAAAACTTACATGGCACAGCTACCTTTAACATTTTCAAAAATATATATATATAAGCATAATCTTGAAAGTTAATTCTTAAGCAAGTGCATATGGCTATTATAATCTGCAGTTAAATTAGGAAATGCTCTAAAAGCTCAGGTGATGATTGTACGGGCTGGTTGTTGGCATCAAGTATTTACAATGTGTCGTAGTGCTCGTAGTGTACATGGCAAAGTAAGGGCGCTGGAACTCGCCAGCTATTGCCACCGACCCCATTTAAAAGAACTGACCGTCCAAAGTGCAACCACACCCTTCTCTCGCTTTAACAGGCTTTGGCTGGTTTTGGAAGTTAAACTGTTGATAATGTATGTTCTAATTTACTACCTCCCCAACCCACCCTCATAGTGTATCTTAGATTACAGCAGAAACATTTCACACTTGTCATTGCTCTCCCACATGCCAGCCAACAGGGTTTTTTTGTCCTAAATAAAACGATTCAACCGCTTCAAAAGGCTTTGACTTAGTTACTACACAGCTTCTTACTGTAATATACAAACTGAAGCACACAAAGTTTCCTGTTTCTGTTCCAGGGCCATCTGTTGTACATTGTAGAACATACTGGACCAGGCATGGAGGGCATTGGAATCTAAAGCACGTTAACTCCTCAACTTACAATACAACAGTGAAAACGTAAAGAATATATAGACAGAAATGAATAGTCCATTCATTTTCAGTGCTATTCAGCACAAGAGAAAAAGCATTGGGCATAAGAAAATTATGCTACTACAGTACAAGTATTGATAGATTATGCTTTCAAATGTAAAATAACCTGAACAGAAATAACAAAAACAAAAATTAGATTGCATCTACACCTACTATACATAATTTAAGCGGTTTTTAATCCCCATCTCATTTAGAAAATATCTATTCATCAAATATCTATTCTACTCATTATATTACAAGAATCCAATCACAGGAAATAGAAAAATATCAAATATCACCAGTGATGATAAGAAAACATGACAACCTGAACGAGCAGAAATATTGCTATGGTAACCACCATTGTCCATTGACATCAGCGAGGAACTTCTTGGTGCTTTTACTGGCTGTCCTGACACCCCTGAATTGTTGCAGGGAAGCATCAGCACAACCAAAATGAAAGAGGGATGGGGTATCTCGGGGGGTTGTGTGGCAGGGAGGTGTAAGTGTGTTTTTAGATGGCAGTGTCCCAGAACACAGTTTTCTGTGTAGGGTAAGGGGGAGGACGGATCTTTTTGGCCCCACCACTTTTCCCCCAGCCTGGGAGGACTGATGAACTCTCTTGCTTGCACTGACTCCGCTCCTGGTGCCTCTCCTCGCTCCTGTCAAGAGGAGGAGGAGGAGGCCTCTCTAGAAATCTCTGCAGGTGTGGATGCTGTCTGGAGCGGATCTCTTGGCAGAGGGTGCGCTTCCTCTCGATCTGTTCCAGCATGGTGGTGTCTCCACAGATCCATGGCATCTGGGGCATCTGAGGGGCAAAGACGATCCGTTATTTAAAGTGACTTAAAACAATGCTGCTTACAGACAAAATTGGTCTTAAGAACTAATCTTACTTTAGGGAATCACCTCACTATTTACATATTACTTCATAGTAAGAAAGAGTAAAGAAGAGAAAAGTAAGAAACTGACATGAAAAAACAAACATTTTCAAGGCCTATAAATCTGAGATGAACAAGCCGGTCCACATACCTGACTTTGTTGTGCCTCTGCTGCCCTCCTTTGTGGCGTTCCCATTGGAGAGGGGTTAGCAGGCATAGAAGGTGATCGGGCATACTTTGGTGCTGCTTTCAGATCTAAAAAAAAAAAAAAAAAAAGACAAGAAAAAACACATATATGTGTTACATAAATAAGAAATTCATTTATTTCAACTTAATGTTAGGCTGTATAAACAAGGTCAATTCAAAAATATGCCATGAATCTGAGGTCTTGATGCTCACCATTTCCTGTCCCTGCTATCATTGGTGGGCTTCCAGACGACCTCCCATGGTGAGTAGGCGTGGTTATGGATGAATGCTGTCCCGACATTGTGCTGCCATTCCTCTCATGTGCTTTTGATTGGTCACTGCTGTAATTTCCTCTGTTATCCCGCCTGGGAGTGCCATCCGATCTGTAGGTTCGGTCCTTACTTTCACCCCTGTACTCCATCGCAGAAGGGCTCTTTGTGCTCTTTGCATCATACTGATGCTGCTCTGATCCATTCGAACTCCGGTCTTTGCTGTCCCGTCTCACTTCGAGTCCTGTTCTGCTCAGGTCTTTACTGTCCTGTCTGGGTAGGGGAGGTGGAGGATGTTCTCCTCCATTGTGGCTACTTCGATCTCTACCATCATGCTTTGATTCAGAACTGATCTTGTCCCTGCTGCTGCTGCTTTTCGAAGTTTCTTGTCGGGTGAGGATCTCTGGTGGTTGATCTATTCTACCTTCATGTCTATGTTCTACATCGTTCCTTACTCTCTCTTTGCTATCCTGTCGTGGTAACAAATCTGGACGTTGCTCTTTGCTATCGTGCCTAAGTTCCAATCCGGATCTTGCTCTGTCTTTGCTGTCTTGCCGGGGTAAAAGCTCAGGGGGCCTGTCTCTGCTATCGTGCTTTGAGTCCACATGTGAATTCCTGGCTCTCTCTTTGCTGTCTTGTCGGGGTAAGAGCTCAGGCGGCTGATCAAGCAGTCTCTCTCGACTTTCATGTCTACTGTCTAAACCATTTCTCACCCTTTCCTTGCTGTCCTGTCTTGGTAACAGCTCAGGCGGCTGATCTAACAGTCTCTCTCTGTCTTTGCTGTCCTGTCTCAGAAAAGGCTCAATTCCCTGTCCCCCGCTCCGGTCTTTGCTGTCTCTTCTCGGCATCAGGTCACCATTGCTGATCCCTCTGTCCTTGGAGTCTCGTCTTATCAATGGGATAGGCTCTACACTGCTGCAGCCCTGATCCCTGCTGTCCCTGCTGTCCCTTCGAACAGGGGGTGCATCGACACTGCTACAAGTACGGTCTTTGCTGTTGCGTCTGTGGGATAGTTGCTCAACATTGCTGCTCCCTCTTTCTTTGTCTTTGTCCTTGTCTTTGTCTTTGTCTTTGTCTCTGCGATGAGAAGACTCTTTGCTGTGGCGATCCTTGGAGTCTCGCTTGGACTCCTTGCTGTGACTGTGGCGCTCCTTGCCTTCACGCTTGGACTCGCTGTGAGACTTGCTTTTGGACTCAGCTGTAAAAAAAAAAACACATTCAGGACACGAACACTGATTTCTCAATTCCAAGCTTGTTATGCTGCAGTTGACTATACATTTAATCAAATTGAATATAACAGATTAACTATGTCCAAATGCTTTTCAATTAAAATGTATAAAATCCAAATTAATGTCCAAACTGCATAAAATCCTTGAATAAAGAAAAGGTAAAATAAATCCCTTGGAGGAAAACATGAAAAAAGAATTAACAGATTTTCTACTTGATGTTTCTGCAGTACCACCATTTATTCTCTAGGTGTCACTCACTACCCACTGTGGTAGCCGCAGCAAGAGACTGCAGTAAGATGAGTCAATACTTGGGCTAACTGACTTCAGAACTGTGTTCATTAACTGTTTAACACTTATTAAGCCTCATCTATGCAACTGAACAACTATTTGTTGTTGGTTTCTTTATTTTCTTCCCTGTACTTGTCTATGCGTCTAAAACTTCTTATTTCTTATTTCTAATTTCTTAATTGTAATAATCACCGTATATCTTATGTCTTTGTTTAATTTGACTATGATTTATTTAAAAAACATTTTTCTTGAGCATTTGTTTTTGAGTTTTTATGCCTCAGCCTGTGTGCATAGAGAATGATAATTATTAACTGGATGTATGTCGCCCATTAAATTAATTTTGACATTATAAATAATCCCTTCAAAGATATAAATGTATATGCATGATTGATCTCCATGTAGGATGCTTCTCTATATGGTTTCTATATGGGCTTTAACATACAGTACCATGCACAAGCATCCCTGGTCATCCCTATCCCATTTCATGTTATGCGTCATAGCTCTCTCGAATGTGCGTGTGTGTGTGCATGTGTGTGTATGAATGGGAGCGTTGCGATTAACCAGTTGGTAAGTGGGTCAGACTAGCTGTTGCTGTCTCGATTACCACAGAAAGGCAGAGTGAAAAAAAATTAACCTTCATTCATCCTGGTAGGATTGCACGGTCTGTACACCGTGTGTGCTTGTTGGCCAGTCACAGAAAACACACAACGTGTCAGTCCTGCAGCGCAGCTTAATGTGGTGCATGTGGTGTACACAGGTGCTAGATTAAAAGGGCCCAGCCTTGATGTATAGAAAGCATATGCAAGCTGTTTATAAGCCATATGGGGCTAGAGAAGTAAATGCTTTCAAATGGCTCATTGGTAAGACATCACTGTTTTTTTTTTTGGCACCTGAATGATAATTTGATAATAATAAAATACCAATACTTAATGTAAGCCACTCATTTATGCAAGACAATGCAAAGGGTTTAAATGGAAACCAGTTTGCACATACATACATTAACTGGAACACATACATTTCAGTTAAGCCAAAATAGCCAGTAACGTAAAAAAAAAAAAAAAGTCTCAGCCTTCACTATCCCTAACTGCCCAGCCGCCACTGTTTCCTGATTGGCTTTACCCTAAGTAGAGTGTGTGCTAATTGGACAGAAAAGAGAATCTGAAATCCTCTGATCAGGTGAAGATTTGAGTTCAGAGCTGTAGCTTTTTTTCCCATCAGGAGCTCATTGCTCTGCTGTAAACCAGCATGCCCTGAGCTGTGATTGGCTGCATTACTCACAGGAAGGGAAGCTGCAAATAAGAAACACGGATTTCCATTCCTTCCACTGTTGCTATGTTGTAGTTGCTAAGAGTGTTGAGTAAAGATGAATGTGTGGACTCTTTTAAACCCCTCTTTATGTTTTATGTACGAAGGTGCTGTGGGAACATCAGTTAATTTAAAGGACAGTGACAAAAGTAAAAGTCTTTTTCAGCTCTCAATAAGAGAAACTCTGACTCAAGGTTCATTCTTTGAGTTAAAGTTCACTGTAAATGATTAAATATTCCATATTATTTATTAGTGACCCTTTACAAATAATGCATAGAAGGCTGCATCTACACAAACCATCATGCATGAATGAAACATTTAATGCCTGCACTCAGCCATATTTAATTCATTTACATTACATTAGATGTCAAAATACTGAGGTTTATCATAGCTATTCAACAAAAAAATGCTTTGCATTAATCACGAGCCTGGCATGTCGATTTTTTTGACTGACTGCTGATGTAGCTGTCACCAGTCTCGCCATGAAAAAAAATGTGATCCTTTTGCAAATGTGTTTTAGTGTTTTTTACATCCTTTTTGTAAATTTAAAGCAACGTGTATGCCTATGATTAGGAGAATATTCTGCTTTCCTTCACAGCTGTTCACATTTCTCTTCACATTTGTTTTGGCGGGGTCTTCAGTGTGGAATGGCTATCAGTGTTTACACATGATGTTTACATATTTAAAACGTAATGCTGCCTGATGGCCTAATGCCATGAGTTTGACAGACCTGCTGTCCACTGGAGTCTCTAATCCCCTGAGATTAAATCATACGATCTGTATGAGACTTGGCTCGCTGGGTCTAGATTAAACAAATGGAAGGTCTTGGAGAGCACCGAATCACCATTCATGGTACAGTGGAAGTGATGCATTCGTTGCACAGCCTTCTAATTGTGCAGGTTTGTTCATGTGGCAACACAAAGCAGGGGTAAATCAGACTATTACTTGCGTGAACTTCCGCATGAATCCAGCTGATGCTTTTAGACAGATTAACCTTATCCATGTTGCTCATAAACAGCCTGCATTGTTACTCCTTTTTAGTGTTGGCACAGATCTTTTCTTCATAACTGTCATTGTTTTAATAATGAAATGCAGTAATAAGCTGTCTTTCAACTTTAGGAATGAAAAGACATTTAAATGTGACCTTTGCTGTTGCCGTTGCCTTAATAAGCTCCAAAATGAAGAGACAAAAGTGTGAAATGACTCACTCTCTCCAGGTTCTTTTGATTTCCTGCCACTGGTGTTTTTCTTCAACATGTTCCTGCCTGTGGTGAACAGGTTTGTAAGTTCATCAAGCGGGCTAGTGGGTGTCCTCGATCGCCCCGTCGACACATTCTGCATTGAGCCATGGAGTCGACCCACCCCATCTTGAGGTGGCGAGCCTTTGCCATGAGGGGTGGCAGAGGCGCTGCGTGGCAGCCCTCCAGGAAAAGGCATGGGAGCATCAAAGGGAGGCGTACGCATTAGACTAAGAGGGGTAAGACAGCGACCCATGCTGACTGGGGATGGACAGGCCGAGTGGCTGCGCTGATAAGAGGAAGAGGAGGAGGATTTGTAGAGTGTGCATGGAAGAGGAGGTGCAGAGGAGCGGCCTGATACGGTGAGGGTTGGGGTGGCAGTGAGTTCCCTACGGATGTGTGCGGAGGAGGGCGGCTCAGAGGAGGACGTGGGAGATTTGCTGTAGGATTGGTTCTCCAGCATGGGCAGTTTGGTTACGTCTAGAGGGGTTAAGGGAGACTCGTCTGAGTTGGGTGAGCACTGAGCAGGCGCCGGTGGGAACACCAGCAGAGGTGGTCGATGGGTGAGTAAATTAGGAAAGGGTGCAGGAATGTCACATAGGGGAATGTTCCGAGGTGTCGAGCAGCGACTGAGAGGTTCAGGGTCGTATGGGGCCGGGGTGGGGCAAGCAGAGCGACATCCCACAGGGTCAGTGCGATACTCCATATCATCCAGAGCTGGGTACTTCATCTCCTCATACACAGACTCTCCGGGCTCCTCGTCCTCACTCTTCAAGGGCTCTCGTGCTCCGACGTCGATTCCACCCATCTCTATGTAGACAGGTTCATCCTCACAGTCGTCCGTGGGGCTCTCATCACTCTGTGGAGGCGATGTGTTGCGTTCGCAGGGAGAGCCTACATGATGGAGGGGTCTAGAGGGACACACACCATTGCCTGCATGGCTCTTGATGTAGGACTCATCAAAGGAAACACTCAGTTGTGTGTTGGGATTTCTCTTAGGTTTGGGTGGGGGCACCCTCCTGCAGTCCTCGCTGCATCCTTGAGCTGCTATAGATGACAGAAAGAAAGAAAGTGAGAACACGAATACTTTGAAAGAATCTATTTACCAGCAATAAGTACACACTATATTATTTGTTTCCTAGTTCCTCATTCATTGACTATATTGTTGTGTGTTCAGCTGGGGAACATTTTTTTATGGTCAGACACACCTTAATCTCCTATGTAGCTGCCTCATTCTTTAACAAACTGAATGGAACAAAAATCTATTTTTGTGAATCATTTATCATTCATATAAAGCCCACTGCAGTGTGACGGGTCAGATATAGGTCATTGTGTGTACTTCCAAGCAATATCTTGAGTCAGATTTGTGGAAATAGTTGAGGCATATGCATGTTTCTAGGTCACATATACGGCAGTGTGTAGTATGTGAGTATAGTATCTGGGTCACACACACTGTGGAGCTTTTTTCCGATTGTGGTGACGTGGCATTGCAGTGTGAATCTTCTTTAGATGTGCTGCAGTGAGGCGATGCAACTACGTTCACATTCACATAGATTGTGCTGTTGAGTGCGGTGCTAATGCTGGTTTACTTACAGCAGAGAGTGCGGTTTTTCGATGTATTTCTAGGTCAGACTGAGATCTTTGAATAAGGAGTGTCCCTTTATCTGACTGAAGTGAAGAGATAGACCATGTCTGAAATTTTCAAACTGCACATTTGACATCTTTAATAATTCAGATGCCAGATGGCCCGGACACATGCATACTTCCTGTAACTGTATGACTCACCACTGTCACTACATGCATGGACACACGCATACCTGCACAGCACATGCCAACACATTCATGAGGGTGAAAATTAGGACAACCATGGACACATTTAATAACACCTTTCAAGTTAATCTTTACAAAGAATTTGAGACTAATCTTGTCAGTATATGAAATGGCTCTGAATATATGGCTTTGCAGAATATATTGCAGACAATCAGATGGACTGGAATAAAATAAATAGAAAATGTTTGATTTGATGTTTATGGGTGGATCAAAGGTCAAAGTTGATGATGCTAATCAGGGTGTAAAAGAAATTTCTGTTTCCACATCCTCGCCTCATTTCATAGTGAGTTAATAAATGATTTGACTCAACCAATATGTTTTCTTTGAATATGCTTAATTGGAATAATGATACTAATGTTCTTTTTTCAATTTGTGTGTGTCAATGTCTGCATGCATGCCAATGTGCATATAAGCGTTTAACTGTCCTTTTAAAAAACAAACCACAAACCAAAAAACAATAACCAGATAAATTGATACACCAACAGGTTGGATTTTCAAATCTGCTCCGGCACTGATAATGGTGTCATCCCTCCAAACATGTCTTACTCCTTCTCTTTCGCTCTCTATCGCTGCCTCTTCTACCCCTCCCCCTGTAGCGGATGTGTTTACCCGCAACCTCCTCCCCCCCTCCCTCTCCTCCTGGGGAAAACGAATCTAGGTCAATCGCTCCTCCTGAATGAATTCTACTCTAGCAGGCTCCACCTCTTCCCGCTACAGCGCCAGCTACAGAGCACGCAACCCTCCCCTCAGAAAGGGACACCCCCACACTCTCACTCTGATTGGCTCCGAAGCCTCATACTTTAGCATCTCTGGAGCCCCATTGGCTGAAGCTGCTCAGTGATTCGGTGATTGGCTGGGTTGCAGGGGGTCTTGTTTCTGTGGGATGGTTGCCGTGGTGCCCAGGAAGATCTGTGTGCATACCGAGATCCCCACCAATCTACGTTGGGCAGGGCGACTCCCTAAACATCACGTCTGCAATGAAGCATCCTGACTGAAATGGAGTAAAAGCTTTCTGACACCTGTAAATTCGTTTTGCTTTCACAGCCACCTGCATCAAAGAGAATTATAATATTGCAAATGTCAGTTTAATTTTGCAATGCTTTGAAGCTTTTCCATATCTTCTACAGTGGCATTTGACAGTTGGCTGTGTGCATTCTGCATTTTATACAGCGACAATTAAATCTGTGTCTTGTTGTGGGAAACATTTCTTTAGCTCAATTAATTCCTGTCCTATTCGTTTCCTTTGCATACACTGAGTTGATTCACTTTAATTATGCCCTCATATGTGGCCAAAGAGGCATATTGTGCGTGTTTATTTTGCTTCAGAAAATTGCTGCAGGGTGCTTCTGCTGGATCTCTATCAAGCCATCTTTCACTTGTGGCTTTGCCAGTTTTAACTGGAAGGAAGTGTTTGGCATTCATTGTTTATTTACCATGTAGAACTGTTCAAGTATGTCATTTTTAGACAAGGTTGCAATACAGACGTGTATGTTTCCTTATGTGAAGCAGAAACAACTTTAGTAACTATTTAAAGTAAAAAAAAACAAAAAAAAACAACGTTAAAATCCTGCACAGTACTTAGATTCATCCGCTGGTGAACTCGAAAAAGCCCAAACAATGTAACTGCCATTCCTGTGTGTGATACTATGGCGCATCAACCCCAAGCTCAAGATGTATGTAAAGAATTCATAATCTTATTATTATTTTACAGTGTTCTTAAGTTCTTGGGCTTTAATGTACATTTCTATTTTTATTTCTGCAAAGCTCTTTGGTAAACTGTTCGGTAAACTAAAGTGCCATTTAGGTGCTATAAGAAGTATTTATGATGCTATCTGACCACCTGTTGGACAAGGACAAATGTGAACTTTCTAAACAGCTAAATATATGTAAATGTAAGTAAAATAGCACATATAATTACAAATGATGACTTTTCCTTTAAATTCTGATCAATTCCTTAAAAAATGCACCAGCCTATGCAGTTAATTATTCTGACACCTAAACATTTTGGTCCACTGTCATCAAACAAAGAAGGTATGCTTTACATTATCCAACTGTTTCGACTAATCACTGACGTGCACATAACACCTTGGCTGGTTTTTTCATTATTTCTTTATTTGTAGTTCAATGTACTGCAAAAATTTACCATGTGGCTATGGCTTAACCCCTTCATTCTGATACCTTCTTGTTTTCTATAGGTTGCTAAGTGGGAAGTATGCAGTGAATAGCTAGATGTCATGTCATTGTACTAGAAACTGTGCTGAGGAGGTCACTGCAGAGAGCAGCTATATATAGCGCAGCAGTTTGGTGCGAAGTGCCACCACCACTCACCGTCACATCTCTCCCCTCGGCAGGTGGACATGGGACTGTGGTCCACCGCCTCAGACGACATGCTCAGCTTGGTGGCCGGGTCCCTCCTGGGCTTAGGTGGAGGCTGTTTCCTCGAGGTCGGGCTCCCTACCTCCTCCTCTCCTCCACCCCCATTGTTCCCACCACCAACAGAGTGGAGGGACTGGGAGCGGACAGAGAAGCCTTGCCCACAGGCGAGGGCATGTGGGTGGGGCACACGTTCCTGGGGGTCCGGCATGGTAATGGAGCCCATGCGTAAGTGCTTGCCTTCGGTTGTAATATCCTCCCCAGTTCTAAAATAAGGAAGTGAGGAAGTAAGAGACAAAAGTAGATAAATAGTCAGGGGAATACAAATTCCTTTGTAAGTACTTTATGAATGATAAAGAAAAAGTATCTCACACAAAAGTAGCATCTTAAAATAATGGCTTTAAATTAGGAGAGACCAAAATCTTGAGCAAAGTTTACAAATTAGCCTCTGAAGCTATTCCTAACAGTAGACAGCTAAACCAGCTTGAAGAAGCATGTTTCCATTTCTGTGTTTGTCAGTGTGCAGGATGCAGGTTTATAAAGTATATGCTAGTTTTCTTATTTTCTTCAAATGGCTCAAATCATGATAGTGCTACAACAACAGACTTGTTAGTGCCTCTGAAAACATTGCTTCTGTCAGGACAACCAATTGATTTGAGTTTAACCCTGGATTCGACCCACGCCGCACACACAACCACACACATGTAATGACACCATGGAAGTCCCCCCGCCTGTATACAATCAATCCCTGTAAATGGATGATTGGCCTGAATGGAGCGTTAATGATGTCTGAGTGTTTTGTGGTAATGGGGGAAAGGAGGGCAGTTTGCCAAACTCACACACTTGTAAACATAGACATACACACCAACGCAATCAGGGTAAATGAGCTCAATGATACTACTGTGCTCTGAAACATTGTTTTATACATTTTGTAAGATGCATTTAAACATTAATTCTGAACTTCTATTGCAAGCAACAAGATGACTTCACATGCAAGACAAAAACATATTTTTTCTAATGTGTGCATGCATGTGGTCTTTTATGTGTGTACGTTTATCGTGTTGTTTTTTTATTCCCCTAAGTGTGTGACTTTGCTGAGTCTGACTTCCTCCAGGCCAGCTGCTGAACAGAAGGTGCTTGGTGGGGTGGGTTTATTGGTCAGGGGCTTTACTTTGCCTAGCAACAGGGTACCCATAGAAACCAGACACAGAACCAGCTGCTGCCACACAACAATAATAAAGTGCACGTGCACTTCATACAGGTATCATAATCACAGCAAAATGTCTTTAAAGCAGACGGAGAGGATAAGTGCTTGCAGCAAGAGGAGGAGCTGCACAATTAATGTCATATTAAGGAAAGCAAGTGCTCGTCACCAAATCAGCTGTTGATGTTGATATTAATAAACAATCTGTGTTCAAATTGTAATAATATTATCATCACTGTAGGAGCTCTTAAATGTCTCTGTAGAAAATATTCAACCATGTTATTCAGCCACAGGTATCAGCAGCCCAGTATTTAGATGCTGTCCTTATTATAGTTTTTTTAATGTGCATCTGCTGTGATTGTTTGCATTGTGTCCGTCCATATACATGAGACGTTGGTGTGTGTGGGAGGGTCGTGTGACTGGACTTGTGGTGACTGGATTATTTATAGGATATTTGCCCAGTGATTGGCTAGAGGACAGACCACAGGTGCATTTGGACTGGTTGGCGCTGACTTGTTGTCGGGCAGTTCTGGTTCTCTCACTGTGACACTGTGCAACAGGAAAAACAACTTTGCAGAAAAAAAGAAGAAAAAAATTCAAAAACTCAAAACAGATTTTGAGTGAGAAAAAGACAGGGACAAATCTGTCCTTTGAATGTAGGCATGCTAACATAAAAAAAAAACAAAAAAAAAAAAAAACAGCCGTTTGGAATTTGCAAGTATATTTAAATATAAGAAAATGTGAGCGTGTGTTGTCCTTGTGTTTGCTGTGTGTGCGTGTGTTTACAGTATATTTACATACATTTGCATGTGTGAGTCAATCTGTGGCCATCTGCCTGTGTGTTTGCTTGTGTATGACTGTGTGAGTGACTTCTTAAACACAATAAAAGAAACTCAGAGTGAGAGGACAGCAGACAGGAAGACCCGCCTCACTCAAACCAAACGTGCTGATCTGATTGGCCTATAGCTGTTCCAGCTGTCACCAGGCAGAACATATCTCCTGCAACAGAGCTCACACTTAATCTCTCACTAACAGTTTTTTTTTGTTCTTTCTTCCTCTTTTAAATACATGTGCTCTAACAAGCCCTTGAAAGCTAACATAATCACACAAGCAATTTGTTTCTTTCCCTTTCTCACACACTAATATATTAGATTTCCCTGTGGTAAGTGCCTGCACACAATCAGGCATGCATGTACTTGCTGTTGTGCACACTCAAATGCAAGCATGAGACCTCATACTATCTCTCACTCTCAGTCAATTACTGTAAAAATGGGTCGTCTCACTGACCTACTTATAGGCCCTCATGAAAAATCCAGTTATTTTTTGGACTCTTCCTCCAGTGACTGTGTATTAATATTTTAGCATAAGCAACAGCTGAAAGACAGTGGAAGGATGGCAGGACAGTCCTTGCCACATTACTTATTCCTCGGGCATCGCCCCATCCCACTCACCAAGCAACTGAGCAAGACTGAATCTGACTGTAAGCAACAATGGCAAAACTGACATTGAGCTGGCAAGTGATGAAACGGAATCCAGGATAGATAAGCAACATTTTGAGCCTTAACCATTTGTAAAGTGTAGACCTCTAGGTCAGCTTTGATCAAGTGACGGATATACAATGATTGTACCGCACTATTTAATATCTACACACAGTCACTATTGCAGCAGTGAAGCAGCTTTATTTGGTCACATGACCTTTGACAAAAAACATGGCATGGTTCAAAGTTCTCTGGAGTCAATCAGTTTAGAAGAACCCCATCTGGTCACACAGAGATGCTCAGCCTCCAAAACCACATCAACATAATCATCTGATGCACATTTAAAACTCCCAACAGCTGCTGAAATATGATGTGCCACCTCCGACAGCGTGACGGAACATACAGTTTTAGATTAATTGACAATGATGGACAACATTTCCCATAAGGCCTTCTGCAGTGACTGGAGCATGCTGCATCGTCAGAGTAATTGTCTTATATTCAAGGTAGGAGACAAGTTTCTCCAATACTTCATGGGTGCTTTCTCATCATTTTCATGACTTCTTTTAGACTCTGCAGACTATAACACAGACACATGGATGCAACATGAAACAAATACTTAATATTATTGTATCTTGATGTATGTCATTTTCAAACGAGTGATCATACCAAGGACCTAACCCTGACGAATGATATTGTCTGAAGTTTCAATCCAACCAACCATGCAGATTCATGGCTTCATTTAATTGCTCCTGAAACCACATTAAAACATGCAAAGCAATGGGTAAATGTAAAAATTATTATCTAAAAAATGACAACCTATTGTGTCTCTTGGGATAGTTTTATGTTCTGAAGTCCAGTGCTCAGCTTTTTGTGAAAACAAGGTAGCCCAGATGTCCATTTCTTTGCACTAACACATCACCTCCCTCTGCCATGTCCCGTTCACATCCCAAACACTCGGTGACTTAGTGCTCGCTGTTCTACCCCACAACACAAGCACGCCTTAAACACGTGCCGCTCATGTTTTGTGAGTGCGAGCCTCCCATTCGCTCAAGTTTTGGGATGCCCTACAGTGGTGTTGCTGCGCATAGCAGCGCTGCTTTAACTGCTTTGACAGATTGTGTGACGGATTTCTGATAAGCTTGATCGTTTGAAAAACTAAGTGATAACACAACTTTTAGACAGTTGGTATTTTTATCACTACACCAGGATAGTTTGGAAAAACACAACAACAATACAAAACGTCTTTTAACAAGTCTAATTTCCAACCTTGCATCCCAGCACACTTTCTGTCTCAGCTCACCCCATTCCACCTTAGTTTTGAATGCTCTCTGTATTAAAAATGGAGCAGCAATGACCTCAATCCAAGGACAAGTCCTTAATAAGTCTAAAAGTGAAAATTTAATTATCCTCTCAAGATCATGGGGTGCACTAGTCCACACTCACAACCCGCAAACTATGGCAACCTGCCATTGCCATAGGGACCCTCTGGCCACTTGTCCTAATTCTTCTTTCATTTATAGAGCGGAGCCCTTTTGGTGTGCTTTAGAAATAATTAGTTTACCAACTCCGATTTAACAAAATAATCTGTCTGTTAATCTTGGATACATCTGTGAAAGAGTTGTTTTCATACTACAGAACTTTTCTTTTTCTTTTTTTTCAATCTTACCTCCTTATGGCCTCCACCTGTTTTCTCTTCTTGTCGTTTTTCTCCTGCAGGAATGCTCTGTTTCTCTCATTCCTTGCGAGGTCCAAGTTCTGAGCTACCAGGCCGTTGTAGGCTCTCAGCCCATTCTCCTCAACATACTGGAAAAAACGGAGAGTTTCCTCCTCTTGGGAGCTCATCATTCTTCAAGTGATTCCACAGCATTCTGACAGGGACATATTGAAATTGTTAATGGTGATTGATAATACAGAGAAAAATACTCTGCCACAAGAAAACACTCTAGGAGAATGCAGGGAATTGTGAGTGCACATTACGTGGATGCAAAACAAGCAACGTGTTACGTCAGTGTTCATTCACTCAGCCTTCCTTTTTCAAGGTCAGGCTTGGTGAGATGAAAACTGGGGGAGAAGGATTGCATCAGCACCAGCATAATGTCACAAGTGAATGTGTGTGATGTTGCTATTGTTTGACATGTTTTTGTTTTTTTTTACTGTTGCTGTTGAGTTGATGGCCTAAGACACACAAGCTTGCATTACGCCCGTGTCCAAATGAGAAAACGTTGGAGCATCTTTTTCTGTCATTCAATGTGCACATTACAAAAAAAAAACATACACAACAGCTCTGGACATGTAAATATGACAACAGTCAAGGGAATCACTATTCTGATACAGTATTTCACAACCTTCAGTTTCCATTTACTTATTGGCAGGGCATCATCTGCGGCTGCTCATTTTTCTCAGTTGTGTTCGCACGTTTTCTGGCTGAAATTGCAGGCACCAACCAAGTGAGTGTCTGAATGAAACTGAAGAAAAAAACGCTTTCATCTTCTGTGGCTGTGAATTACCGAGGAGTTATATACTTTCAGATGAGAAAATCTATTACTCCTGGGAGCCATCACAAGGATTAAAATGAGCAAACCTTACGAGACTGATGTGTGGTTTTCGCATATGCGGATATCAGGATCAATCTTGTTTTGAGGAGCTAAAAATAACTCACTCTTCACTTGCTCCTTGCTGCTTTTGATTCCGTTAAAAGAAGATTACTGACAACATCTTTGCTATCAAAAAAAAAAAAGGCGTTTGCATGTATCTGTTAGGAAAAGCCTCTTCAAGAAACATAAGCTTATGCACACTTTCATAGCATAATTCTCATCTTGTTTTTGGGAACCGTTTTAAATAGCATTGTTTGCAGCCACTCAAGACCAACACCCAGCATGGAGCGCCTAATGATGCTAGTGAAGTGTGCATGCAAATACATTATGCATTTGGCTGAAAGCATGTGCAACTGCATGTAACCTGGAATGTACCATAGGTAACAGCCAAATGTGAATTTGGAGAGGCCAGTGGTGGAAGAGAAGAAGACAGTGCATGCTTTTATGTAGGTCAATGTTTTCAGATCAGCCTAAGACTCATGCTTGTTTACGTGTGAAAGACGCACTGAGTGTGAGTGTGTGGAGGGGGAGGGGCTTGTGATAACTGTGTATGTATGTTTGTGTGCCTGCATATGTGTATGTGGCAAGGGCATCAAATGGGTTAGAGGAAGGGGTGGGGGTGGGGGTGGGGGGGGTGGGCTTGGCAGATGGAGAGTCCAGGGCAACAGAGAGACTGGCCATTGTCTGGCCATCCTCAGCATCCCTCTAATTTTGTGTTTGTCCATCAATAAGTCCAGCATGGGGCATGGGTCATCGGCTTTATCTGCTGGTTCCACTCTCTATGACATGCTCTCAACATGCTTTAGCTTAGGTTTTAATGCACATGAGAAGGAAAGTGAAAAAAACAAAAAAGAACCGCCATCTTGGAGTAGAGTTCAAACTAGGGCACAGCTTCCCGGTGTCTAGTGGTGGAGAGATTTTTCTCCCCTGCTTATCAGGTCTTATCGCTGACGCACAGGCATAGTAAGAGGTCAGAAAGCTTCACAAAGGACGCAAATCTAGGCTCCAGACAAGAACAAGGTGCACCGGTGAGATGTGTGAAGGTTGCAGCAATGGGAAGGTACAGTTCAAACAGTGTTTGAACAGAATTAAGCCTGCCTGCTTAATCCCTGTAAGCCTGCAGCTGCACTCTGCACTAGAATCAGCTTGTTTATCACACTGTTTTTACTATCTGAGTCTTTGGCATTGGATTGTCCTCTGATAAGTCATTGATGAAAAATTTTATTCTTGCTTTCTAATTTCTTTAAAATCTTTATTTTTTTGAGTAACCTATTTTCCCGAAAACATCTTTCATTTCCTTGACACTCTCTTTGCTGTACACTTTACCGGATGCATTTTCTGTTCTTTTTCTAGCTCATCTCCATTTGCACCAGTTCACATGGGTTGCAACAGTTGGAGCACAGATGTGCACTTTGCTTTAAAAGTAAATGAAAGTGGCACATTGTTTCTGTTTCCAGGCAACCGTGTCACAGGGAAAAAGGTTGCATGGATATTCTGGGGACACATTGTCAAAAAGATTCCAAGGCACATTGTCTGGTGACATGCGTGGGCGCTCGTGCATGCAAGCAGACACACACACACACGCACACACACGGTCAGGGCTATACAGTGGACTAAGTAAAGATTAACCTGTAAATCAGGGCACATGCAGGAGTTACACTTGGCATCAGTGCTTGTAGAGTTTGTATGTGCACATGAGTAGAAAAAAACGATGCAATGTGTATAACATTAGCAGGGGGGTAGATATCTTTTAGGCATTGTCATGTTTGTTTTGTGTAGGCAATGCTTAGATGCATACTTACAATGGGGCTGTGTCCCTGATAGATTGTTGACCAACGTGTCTTCTGTCTTCTCCTGATGAGTCCAGTGCACGCTAGTGAACTCTGACCTATGCTGGAGCACCAGTGCACTATTCCACTTAAATCCACATAGACTCCCATCCATTGTATGGTCCCACTGGTTGACTTGCTAAAAGTATTCCCTGTGACCCAGGATGAGGTTAGTGCTAGAGGGGAGCTGGGCCATTGGGTGCCCAGCCCAGGGCTCCCTCCCCTGGCACAAAAGGGAGATTCGACCCCTCCAGTCCAGATGTTGCTTAACTCCAATCCAGTAGCCAGCTTCAGAGTTCCACACATCTGCACATGCTAGAGACAGAAGGCAGATACAGTGCAGCGACAGACCGCACCCGTAACTGCAAACATAACACACAAACACACACTCACACTCTCTCACATCAAACTCCCCTTGCAGTTGATCATCAGGCAGTTACAGTCCTTCCAATGCGTCTTTCTCTGAAAGTCTGTCCTTTGGTTTCAATACGTCAGAATGCAGAAAATGTCTCAGAGTAACACAGGTGAAAGGAATCCTCATCCACAATTGAAGGTTGAGACAGAGGTATGATGTATGTTTCCAGTTATGGAATTCCCTGCCGGCTCCCTCCTGCCCTGCCTTTCCACAAAGGTCTGCTCAGTTGCTCTGTGCTTAAGCAGATGACACCGGGCATCCCAGCTATAGATCACAATCAGATAAACACGCCCACTGCCTACTGTAGCTACCCTCCACTAGAGCGTCATCCTCTCTCCCTCTTGTCTCCTTCCTTGCTCTTCCTACGCACCGCAGTTCTTGTGGCTGTGATCTTTTTAACTCATCTTATTTCATGTTTTTGTCTCGCCTGCCTTCGCACTGCTGCTGCACTCTTACTGGAGTCTGGATGTGTTTTTCTGCTTTTCAGCACCACGGAGAGCTCTCCCTGTCAGACGGCGAGGGAGGAGGGGAAGGGGGTTGAGTGGGTGGGCACACTTAGAGGGGGCCAAGTGAAAAGAGCAGGAGAGGAAGGAGGAGAGGAGGGAGGGTTGAGTGGGAGGAGTCACAAGGTTGCCAGGGTGTGACCTCATTAGACACATCCCTCCTCTTCCCCCGGCAACCACTGCGCTCCCTCGCCCCAGCTACCCCCCACCTCCCCCCTCTCTCCTACAGCTCGTAAACAAGACCACGACACAAAAACACTTGCAGTTGATACACCGTGTTGCTCTCATGTGCATTCATTATATGTACAGTAGTCAAAATAAAGCAGAAAAAAAAGAAAGGGAAGCAAATGCATGGAAGCAAAACAAACAAATAGGGAAAGCAACACTTTGCAATCTGAAATACACACAAATGGACATGCTGATGCCACATTATAATATGTTTGCATAAACAAAAAAAAAAGCAACCATCTAAGAAAAGAGACTTGTTCCCAGTGTACACCAATATAATGGGGATGAAAGCAGGGACAGAGTTGAGTACGAGTTGTGTGTCATTCAGGGGGGCTGCTGCAGCTTCTGATCGTCTGTCTGGGGAGTGAGTGTTTGTTTCAGCAGTGCTGTGGGTTGTTTATGTGGAGGGAGCCTGGTATATGGTGCAAAAGCAGGGGTGGGGGTGAGTCGTGCTGGTGAGGGTGGATGGGGGGGCTTGGTCGGGTGGATTAACACCGCCGACACAAAAGGATTAGGGAGCAGATATCTGTTGTTTTTATCAACCCCTTCCCTCCATTTCCCTTCACCCCCCTCTCTCCTACCTCCCTCACTTTCCCCCTCCCTCTATTAGTGGTGGTGTCTCGCACTTTGCAGGGGGTTAAAAAAAATAAATAAATAAAAAAAAGGGTGCTGGAGAAGGAGTAGGAAGTGGGGGGAACTAAATCAGTTTTCACAAACATGTGTTAGTCAGTTTAAAGCAGTGATCGGGATAATGGTGTTGTTAAAAATAAAGCAATGGTTCAGGGAGACAGAAATGGAGCGACAGTGCACTGGTGGGTTCAACCAGGTTAGGGATGAATCACTGTGCTTGAACACATATGATTATGAAAAGAGGAATGATGACAGCAAAGGTCATTTGGAGGCCTCTTCTGATAATCATATCCAATACGATAATAGAATGAATGTTTGGACAGTGGGGGAGGAAAGGTACAATAGGGTTAAGATACAGTAGACTGTATTTCTCTTCACCTTGCCCCTCTTATAACAGCGTGCCACATGCCATATAAAAGCTGATTGCTATGATCTCATTGAGATAAAATGCCCCGTCAAAAAGGTAGTCACCCCCCTTTTTTTCTGCCTATTGTGAGGAATTGGTCGACTGGTCAGGCACAAAGCAAGTCACTCTATCCAGACCAACTCAACACACGCACCCATGCACATGCACATATACACAAAGGGCCCCGACTGACCCCGTGCGTGTAATCTCAAAGGAAGTATTTAGATCCCATCAGAGTTCAATGAACACAGACATTGAGGAAATCCCAGAGGTGAATGGGTTAAACACACTTTCCCACCTCTGTGCACAACAGTACTTTGTTTTGTGAACAGTGGAGGACTCTCCCCGAGGGACAGAATGAAGGGTGAAGTCTGGAAAAAAAAAAGCCTGTAACTCTTCCATGAACAAACGCTCACATACAAAGACTTGCATACAGGGAAAGGGGCATTCAAACTGCCTGAATACATTATGAAAATTAAGTTTCAATTTATTTAAATCTATTAGGATTTTGCTGATGATAATCCAGTTATAGTTGCTGTGTTTTGCACATTTATTAAATCTGAATAGGGAGAGATACTGCCCAGTGACTGTAATCTTATGGGCTACAAATGACCAATGATTGGGAGTTATTACAATTCGTTGGTCAGATAACTTCTCACTCTTTCATTTACTCTTACATGCCACAAGAATAAATCAAGGCAATTGGTAATTTGGATACTTGCAAAGTCATGAAACATTGGCAGTTCATGTATTTAGTTGAACACTGTGAAACTAATGACTGTGACATGACAGCCCACACATCCTGTAGCACAAACATGGTACTCTGTTCAATCATGCATGTAACAAAGCTGTATTGATCCACAGCTGTAACAGGCTAATGAAGAGTCCATAAAAGCCATTTTACCAATCAATTAAAGGCCTCTCAGGAAACAGAGTCATTATAAATGAATCCTTATAAATAAATCATACACCTCATTTGTTGCTTTCAATGATTGTAAATCTAAATGTTGGCAAATGCTGGGAGGAGCTTGAGTCTTACTGGCACTGTTTTCTGTGCTCCATGGGAGTGCCACACAGGTAAGGATATGACAGACAGTGGCACTGAAGATGTTAGACTCTCATTAAAGATGCAGCATGGCTTACTTCCACTCCTCACATCTCCATCTGAAAGAAATGGAGCATAAGGTTCTTGCTTTGGCCAGCAATTGTGCAGACATTTGATCACTCAGTGTTGCACATATGCGTGCTGGTATAGTAAACGTGTGCACCCCTTTTTCTATGCATTGCACATCATGCCATATTGAGAAATCTCTGGAGACAAGATACAGCCTTACTTTCAGCAGCACAACATGAGGTAATATTCCACTTAATTTAGCCTCTCAACACTCATTTATCACCACATCCTTCTTCCAGAGATGTCAAGCTGAGGAAAGTCTCTAAAGACCACCCTTCACATTTCCCGCTGTTTGCTCTAGACAGAGAGGTGCAAATAGGAGACGGAATAGCGTAATCTCTCAAACAGGCAGTTGAGGGTTCCAATCTTGGGGGTTTAACCCCACATAAACCTCTTAAATCCCCAGTTTAGAGGGCCAGGACTGATGGCCTGAAGCCCCCAGAGATTGTCTACTAACCACTGGACTCTGACACAGCATGAAGACACATAATGAAGGATCCCCATCCTGGTCAAAGAATTGGACGGGCTTAATTGGCATCCAATGAGACAGTGTTTTTGATAAATAAGTTAGCATAGGGATGAAGCCACATTTGTGATTATTGTGTAGTCTATGACAATATTATTTAGTTATAATAAACAGACGCTGTCTAAATGCCAAGTTCTATGTTAAAACACAGAGGCTGTTGACTGATGACCCTTTGTCCTGCTTACTGGCTGTAGAGAAAAAAAAATCCTGTCACCTCAGATAGGAAAAGACAATAAATCATTATGACTTTGTTTTGCTGTGTACAGAAAACTTAACCTGCATAAACAAGCACAATATAGCTAGGGTTGAATTTCTTATTTGGGTTATTGGCACCACCTGCTGTCCAACTACAGAAGTGCATATTTCAGACAAAACAGTTGTTTTCTCTTGTTTCATACATTTTAAAAGCATGAAATGACTCTCTTGAAGCATGAGCATCAGGAGTGTTTTCTGAGTAAAGAATTACTGTTCACTCTCTAGTTATTGCTGATAAAATGTTTCCTCTCTTCTAGTACTATAAAAGGCTCCCTCGGCCAATGATATGCCAGTCAATTATAAATTGTGTTTCTGTGGTGCTGATTATGTTTTATTTAATTGTTTTGAGTTCTTTTTTTAATTCTCCGATGTTGTCTCTTGTGTGTTTCTTAGTTCGGTCTTTAGTGCTTACTGTTTTAAGTTGTAGTTCTGGTCTTCAGTGTTGTTTCGTTTCCTGCCTTTCTGTGTTTTCCACCTGTCATGATTACCCTGATTGTCCTCAACTGTCTTATTAGTATCACCTGTGTCTGATTACCCCAGGTCTATTTAGTGTTTGGGTTCCTTCCCTCGTGTTGTTAGAAAAAAAATGTACTTGTTATAGCAGTGATACAAATAACGCTGAGTGATATGACCTCAAATCAACCTCACAATTATACTACTATATCAAAGATTTGAATGAATGGCTATAACACGTTCTTTTCCTTTTTCATTTCAAATGTATACCAGGAACATCATCACATTGTTGACATTAATTTAATTTGCAAGAGTGTCCTTAAGGAAACATGTTGAAGCCAGCACTTCAGCATGTTTCCTTAATTTGTGATATTATAGTAAGGTCATTTTCTTAATTTTAAAGCTATAGCTTACATATTGGACCTCTAATACTGAAGAATGTGCTACATTATGACATGGCATAAATAACTTTAGCAAGCAAGCCACAGCAATAGAAACACCTAATTGAGAAAAGGCGAGTATCTTTTCGATGTTGCTTAAGAATGTATGACTTATTCAACTACATTTACACTTTTTATTGGATTGGTACTCTGCAAAGGACCCACTTACTTTAATGTCAGCCACTTACTGCCCCCTGTTGCCTCCCTGTTTGTTTCATAGCATTAGATACGTCACCCATCTGTTTCTGCAGGGGCCTCTTATCTGGAGGCTCATTGACAGCAGCCACCACACTGGAGATTTTTCTGTTTGCTGAATAAGGATCTTAAGTCAAGCCGTTTGTCTTTTGCAGAGCACACAGACTGTTTTGGGAACCTTTTGCACTCAGATAACAAGATGAATTGTACTTGTATAATATGCAGGCAAGGCCATACAGAGAAACAGATGTCAAATGACATACCTGTAAACATCCAAGTCTTCTAAGTGCAAATGAGGACGACAGACAGACTTTTCCACTACAAGAGCCGGCCTCAGCCTCACTTTCAGTCAGCCTAACAAAAGGCTAAGAGCTGGTGCTGAGGCAGGTTGTAAGCTTTATGGCAAACTAAAACAAGTTTCAGATGATGTAATTTACATATTAAGCAATACTACAGTTCTGTTGGGCAGAGGGCCCATCAGAGAATACACCTTCATAGCTAATCAGATAAATAATGTTTTTTTCCAGGTTGTTTTTCCAAGTTTAAAAATCAGTGTGCATGGATTGGCAAACCATGGTAATGGATTTTTTTTTTTTTTTGGGGGGGGGGGGGGGGTGCTCAATTAAAAAGAAGCTTAAGTCCATATATCTGTTGTTTTTTTCCCTCCAAGTCTTTACTGAGTAATCACAAACATGACAATAGAAATGCCTACTTATTGAGCTACTCATTATACTGTTTGATCTGCCTATGAAATGCATACACTCGTGCATACACAATTTCAAGCTTCAGGTTTAGACAGCCTGGATCTTGATATTTCACTTCACTATTTGCATTAAACATATTCATGTTAAAATTGGAATCGTATCTGCCTTTGAGGAATGGAAGAAAATCTGAGAGTGTGGTGTATATGCAACCTCTGCACCTCTGTGTGCGGAAACCATTGCTGAGAACCCTCTTCAAGTGAGTTGAGACTGAGCCCAGAGGAAGTGTATCAAATCTGAACCGACAGCTGTTTAGTCAAGATGCCTCAACTGTGCTGGTCCAGAGGCTGCTGCATAATTGCCAACCCAGGTTGTGCAGATACACAACAACAAACTAGTGTTTCAAAACTCGCAACTATCTTGTACTTATGCTGAGTATAATTAAAAAAAACAAAAAACTAATGCCCATATACGAAGATCCTGAATATCAGGAAATGTTTTACTAACTGTGCAAATCTGCACAATGAACATGAGGGGCATACAGCCAGCTCTACTTTATATCACAACAGCCAGTATTGGTAGTAGTAGTTAGTTGGGTCAGAGCACCCTCTACTTGATTGTTTTAATGTCACGACCAGCTGGTGCTGGCATCACAGGGACTCAGACAGACATTAGACTAGTGCTTATATCTATAGTGTTTAGCTATTGTAGACACTACTGAAGGCCTTTTAGTCAAACACAACAATGACAGCTGCACATCAAGAGATTTGCTCTCAGCCATAGCTGTTTAGCAACCATGTTGTTGTTTGTATGGTTTAAAACTTGATTGTAAAGAATAAATACATTTGTTATATTATATTCAAACCATGATTGTGGGCTGATGTCAGTCCCTTGCCTGTTAAAGTTCTGTAAGTGTGTACTGAGGCGTCAGCTGTTGTTAGTGTGTTATGAATATCCTGAGATAAATGATTTATTGGGCAAGGAGATGCTTTTGGTTGCCGACATGCGTGTGCACATCCACACAATTCTTCACACATCTGTCAGTTGCCAACTTTTATTTGCTTTGACTTCTAAATGAGAACGACCTCCCACTGCACATAAGACAAGCCCCCTCACTGTCCGTTTTCAAAACTCATCTTAAAACCCATTTTTATTCTTTGGCTTTCAACCCAGCATGAGACTCTGTTCTTGTTTTAGTGTTTTATTGTTTTAACTTTGTTTTATTTATGCTTTAACTTTTTTTATTAAAAAAAGTTGAGATGAATAAATAGGTATTCTTACAGTGACAATAGTGTTTTGAACAGGTTATGAAAATATGGGGGGAAAGATGACTTTTTCCGTGGTTGCATTTTGCCAAGCAGTGTGTCCAGTAGATGGCAGTGATGTTTATCAAATAATGTGGCTTCTCCTTTAAGCGCAAGATTGCAGGGATAATAAGTTCCCTCTCAAATATGTCTCTATTGTGAAACACTATTATTGTGATTTGACTGTGCTGACCCAAAGAGGTCAAAGTACATTTGCCTACAGTGTTTGTGCTCACTATCCTCCGTCTTGATGAAGACTGAAGAGGACCATATTGAAAAGGATTCAGGTGAGGGTTTTATTTAAATAGATTGTGCTTTGTAGAAAGGCACCCAAGTAGTAGTTAGTTCTAATGGATATTTAAAAAAATATATATCCCAAAAAGTTAGATCATTTTTTACAGAGTGAAAATGTCATGACACAAATGCTCTCGCTAAAATCAATTATGAATGTTGTTTTCTTACAGTGACTTCGAATATTTTCAGGATGACTAAGTACGTCCCTACAGGGATATTTTATTGAGTTGGAGTTGGGGCACTCAGCTGAAGTAAACAGAGAGGGAGGGGAGTGTGCGCGAGGCTTTGGAAACAGGCATGCAGACAGCCGACCACTGCAAAGTGTTGAGCGCGGGACAGGCTGGCTTCAGCCCACACACCACTCTTCCTCTTCCCGAGAGAAGACACTGAAGCTCTGCTGTGAGGCGCTCACACTCACCCCAACCAATAATGTGAGACTAAGACGGAACCGTTTGTCAAATGTTTAAACTCATCATCGCTTCATTATACTCCAGCGGCGTCTGTTTCCAACACTGTCACACAGTTTACTGTCAGTAGGCTATCCACGAGGATACCTGGTGTGTGATGCGGCAATGTCCCGAGGAGTATGCCCACGCGTGGACTCTTGCGGATCCATTTGGATTTGGTCGGCGATCATATTTGCGGTGGTTGTGATCGACGCGGATGCGTACAGTTGTCATGAAGTGAGGACTGCTTTCCAGCTGCGACAGGTCGGGCCGCTGCACCGCGTACCGGAGACACCTGGCACAGGTGAGCCAGTGGGTTTGGCACCTCCAAGTGGAGAGCACTTAGGCTAAAGCGCACAGCAACTACAGATTGAGCCAAACAGAAGTCACACAAGTAGCCTACTGTACCTTCGACCACACTCATAGCGGTTTTAGGGAAACATAAAAATTCATTTTTATGAGCCTACATATTTGCTTCTGTCAAAAGCCCACGTGACTTAGTCAACAATTATTTGAAGTGACCTTCATAAAACCAACCAACAAGTGACAGCAGGGAGCGATTTTAAATGTTGAGAGACAGCAGATAATTTGTCCTAGCACATTTTTTAAGTATTGACTGGTCATATAATCTATGTTGGTTAAACATAGTTCTGAAATCTTTTAGAAAGTGCCGATCTCAGATGAGATATTTATGGGATGCAATTGATTATGACTGGCAGATGAGAACTGACCATGAAGCAAATGACTTATGTTTCCATTTGCTTTCCTGCATATTTTCACATTGTTCTACACATAATATGTTCCTTACACTTTCCTTTCTCCCAGAATATTCAACTAGATGGTACATGTTTGAAATATTCTATTTGGATATATAGTATTATAGCTGCTTGCTTTTTTCCCCTCACAATTTGCAGAGTAACATGCCACCCAGCTGTTTATCGTAAAGCAGTCTGTTTGGAGAGATTAAACAATTATTTTGCACTTTTTTTGGCAAAAAGCCCACCAACACATTTGCAAGCTGCTGAGATAAGCTTTCTGAGCCAGAGAAAGTCAAGTGTGATGCAGAGGACCCATTTGGTATAATCACTGTGGATACAGAGGCTCTAATATTCGTCAACAATAGGGAAGATGATAACTTGTAATATTCATGTTATTTTTGCAAAAGGCTTTATATTATGAGGCCATGTGACTTCAAATACTTGGGCTGATATTGGCTCTTTAGCCTACAAGCAGTTGGATCAGGAATCAATCTTGATTTCAATCAATCTTTATTTGTGTTGCGCCAAATCAAAAGAAATGTTATCTTGAGACACTTTACAAAAAGCAGTTAAACCATGAAGAGCACAGCACTTCAGAACATTTAGCAAAGTTACAGAAGATGTAAGAACTCCAGAGCTACTTTTGTTTTCATGGCACTAAAACAGCAACAAAAATAAACTTCCACATCTGTCTGTTTTAAAGGTAATCTTCTGTAAGGAGATTCTGTGACACGAGGACAACTTTATTTTGATAAGAAAGAAAAAAAAATTTTGGGCAAAATCAGACTCATGATGAGAAACCATCTGCCAAAACTGCGCCGGCATCCATCCAAGCATCCGTTTTCTTATCTTCCATCAGACTTCCATCGTTCAATTTCTTTGCACCTCTGCAGACGTAGTTGAACTAAAACTGGTGGGAACTTTCTACGTCAATATGATGCCTGAAAGCAGCTTTAAATGCCTTATGCTTTCCTCCTGCACACAGAGGTGAAGTTGTTTATTGAGAACAAAACACAGTGTAAATGCATATGGATGAACTATCTTTTACTTAACAGTTATAGTTCAGTGCATGCACACTTACTCTCAGTTATCTGTTAGTCTATAATCCTAATAGATGTCAATGAGTAAAGTTTCTTCCTCATGAATACTCTTATACCGACACACATACGATGACAACTATCTCTGACTCTTGCCTAGAATTCTTGCGGCATAGTGTCACATGCAGGTTGGTGAAAGTATCACCCAGTCTGAGTCTATACGCTCTAACAGGGAGAGGAGCAATAGATAGCTGAGTAGGAAACATACCGAGAGGTGCATCCAAACCACTTGATATGTTTGTTTAGCAGGGTATCACCACTAGCAACAGGGCACGTCAGTTTCATTGCGAGGTGTAGTTCAGGGTTAGCTCTTAAAGACAACGGAAGGACTTGCATGACAAAGTTTTACAGTCTTCCGAGCATTGGAAGTTGCAGCTTCTGAGCAGCATCTCATCTTACAATCAGAAAACAGAAGCACACGGTACAGAGTGAGTGGTTTGCTTTATTTGTAATAGATTTACCTCCCCCACATTTTTATTTGATTCTGTCTCACCCACTATCTAAACTCAAACATTTTGGGGCTGATATAATCCAGATACAGATGGTTGCACTTCATTTTGGACCTTTAACTGATATAAATATTTGCTTACCAGGTGTGAGGAACTGCTTTTCTTTTCATTTTACCTCCACAACCTCTTTGGCCTTCCTTCTCTTACAGCTAATCAAACAGCAGTAGTTTTCAGGGGTACATTCTGGGTTTCTATCTTATTTTGCTCTTTTTTTTTTTCTCCTTTTAGAGACGTTGCTCTGGGTCAGGCCCAATCTTGTCTTCAAAGCGCTGACCAATGGAAGGGGGGGGAGGGGGGGGGGGGGGGTTAGAGTGGTATATTTAGTGTATATGTGTGTGTGTACACAATTTCACTACTCTGCTTCAGTGCTCAGATCAAATGCCAACAAAAGCAAGTCTTGAAATTTGAAGTGGCAAAGCTTCAGCCCTTTTCACAGTCTGATGTTTGTTTAAGGATACAGTGCTGCGTTTCATTCATGTGTGGCGGAAAGATTTCACACTAAGCGCCAGGAGGAGTGCACCAGCAGGGAACTGCAGAAAAGGCCTTTTGGATAAGATCTTTTAAAAAAAAACAACCGCATTGTTACAATTAAAGTAATTTATTTAGTATTACTTTGTATCCACAGAAGGCCTGATAGCCAATAAGTAGGATAGTGACTGGTTATTAGTGAAGCAGCATGTGAAGGATGGTGTATTCAAATGCTTAATTTGAGAAAACAGTAGAACACTTACATGTAAAACATCTAAACAAGTTAGGATGAGCTATTATTTTGTTTTGGGCATTTCTGATATCTCGTTTATCTCATTCCAGTTATCAATGAGTGGCACAAGTTGCCTATACTTCTGATTTATATGAACCCAGTCAGGTGCTACACAGTCAAACATTTCATATTGAGATCCCATTTGGTCGCTGATATAACTGTTGACGGGCATGCTTCTTGAGTTGCAGTTTTGGATACTTTCCTCACATTTAACCAACCTTTGATACAGCTCAATAAAATCTGTCTGAATAAGCAGAGCTGGTCTGATTGTACACAAAACCAACACAGATCCCCTTCTTTAAACATTTATTACCACTGCCAGTCCCTGATTTACCGAGTCATTAACAGCTATTTTAGAGTGTAAGAGAAAGTGTCTCATATCTTTATTACAAGGCAAGCAGGGTCATGTGTTAATAGCAAGGGAATGGGGACACAGTGTGTTATCACATGTCGCCACATCCTTAACCAGTTACAGCAGCGTCAAAAACCTTGGCAAGCTCTGAAAGCTCAACATGGCCTTTGATTGGCTGCAGTTATTTTGATTCTCTTTTTGACTTCGCCTTTCTCACCGAGAGAGCATACACACGGTGCCATCTGCTACATACAAACTCATAATCTTTTAGCATACGAGTTAAAAATATCCTAATTCTAAATACTACATTTATTTTAAAAGGAAATAAAAAATGACAAAAATGAATTTGACTCCATCTACTGGTTAAACAAAACAAACAAAAACCTCTCTGACAGAACCGACCAGTAGCAGCTGTCTCTCTAGTCCACCCCAAACACTAAAGCCTCACCAGTCTTCCCTGTGTCTGGAGCTGATTTTTCTTTCTAAGTCTATTTTTACACAACATATCTTATTGGATTGTGTTTCAGCGAATTGTGCTGCCTCCCTTTCCTGGCTTCATACTCAGGTTTAGGAGAATTAGATTGAACACGGTTTTTAGACTACCAAGTATATCATCTACTCCTCTAGGATAATAACCATTTTGAAAAGATGAACCTCTTGCGCTCAAGGAAAAGATGTAGAACATGAAAGATAAATCTTTTAATTTATTATCCAGGACATTATTGTAATTACTATGCCAGGCTGTGGCTTAGCACCTCTCTGCTGCTGCTTCATCAGCTCTGCATCTATCTGTCTATACGTTTTCCACACCCTCTTTAAACTCTGTCCTTCCAACCTCTGCCCTCTTGCACGGCTCTGGAGCCCATGCCAATCACTGTGGGCAGTTCCAGCTTTGAGTTTGGGAAATCCAAACATTCCAGTTGAGTTTCAAGGTTAGGTTGTCCAAAAACGCAGGTATGTGGCAAAGACCCTTTGAAATGTTTCCATTCAACTCGGTCCATCCAAAACACAGAAAATCTGTATAGAGTAAATATCCTGTATGTTCAGTAGATCTGGGAACTTCAAAAAGAAAACCTGCTTCCCGAGGCAGGAGAAGGGTCACTGCATTAATTGCCTGCTTTTGAACAAAGTTATTCCTGTTCTCGACAAAATATTAAAACAGCAGCATCAGGAAACCACAACCGTCCCCGTCATTGACACATTCCAAAATATCAAATAAATTTACCACATCATTTGAGGGGATTTGAGCTTCATACAAGTCATTTTCCTAGAGCTAGAGGTTAAGCAAATGCACTTTAAAGTAGTGGTTCCCAAAAAAAAAAAGTATGATTGAATGAAATTAATGTGTTGTAAAATGTAAAAAGTAAAACGTAAGTTTGTACAAGGCAGCAACAATGTAGGTGCGAGAGCTACTTATTCCACACGAAGAGGCAACAGCCTGCGCGCCAACTCAAGGATAATGTCTATATACATTATTTGTATTCTGGTTCTTGCCTTTCTTAAGATAAATGACTAGTTTTAAGGCTTTTGAGGCTGTGGCATTCGCTCCTCTTTTTTTTTGTGTTGCCTGTGTTTGAATAGGCCCAGTGCATGAGTGTGGCTTTCCGCAAAGTTATATTCTTTAACCATCAAGGAACAGTGGGGATCCCAAGTCTCTACCACCTTCATTTTAGGACTCACTCGCTGAAAAGTTTAACTCCTGCTCTAAATGACACTTTCAATATCTTATTCAGCTCTTTAACTGTTATTGATAATGTTACAGATATTGAAAATGGAATGTGTTAGAAGGTGAATTTTTCAGACATTTAGTTTTTCCCATCAGGAGTTTTGACTTTTGAATGAAGGGCATTGGGGTATTTCTACTGCGACTAACAAGCCGTGACCCCTGAGCCCTGGCTTTAATACAGAAATGTACTCATGTGGTATTTGTCACCAGTAGACAATTAAGCAACTTAGCATTCAGAGTTGACACCCAGTCTGGAGAGCCAAGTGTGTTCAGGTTTATCCAGGCAAAATGAGCAGCATGCACAATGGGCACTAATTATACAGGAGCAATAGAGCTAAATCTTCTCTGACAATTTCAATGCAAATGTGACTAAAAGAAACCAGAAGAACAGCCATAGCTTGCAAGCTTTACATAAATCATACAACACTTTAATACTTGAAGAATGTTATAAAAATATTTCAATAATAGTGGACATTCTATGTTTATCAATCCCCATAGTATAAATATTATTATGACATTCCTGGTATTTAAACTTTGAATCACAGTGTTTTATCTGGTCAAAAACATTAATAACTCTAAATGTATGTTTTTAAACTAGCCATTCTTTCCTTTCCAAGTGTCAAATCCAGGATTGAGAAATTGTCGTTGCAAAGGATGCCTAGAACACACTTATTGGAAAACACTGAGCTTCCATGTAAATGCTTAGATTTAACATTCAAACACCTTCATTACACCAAATACAAGTATGTCATCAAACAAATCATTAAATTGTTGAAAAAGAAAAGTCAATGGCATTCACAGGTTTTCAAAGGTCTCTTATCTTTGAAAAAGAAAGAAAACAGATATTAATAGATTCCGTGTGTCCTACATTGAAGACTTCAATGACTCTTGAAGAGTCTTTGGAAGACTGCTGTCCTCAATACATATTTTAGTTTACCCTTCAGGCAGAAGCCACTAAACTGCTTTTGAAATCGTACAGGATCTAAGATATTTTCAATGACAGAAAACACCAGGCTCAGCAATACCTCCACTGTTGCACATAGAAGCAATAGCATGACTTCTAATAATCGCAGAAAGTGGTCCTGGCATATATTCATGACAGTCAGGCTGTCCTGTCCGCTGTGGTGGTTTAACAGCCAAAGACTCTGGACTCGCATGGAGTATCACTTACTCCATGCATCTACTCGCAAGGGACGGAGAGGCCAGGCTGGATTCCACTGTGAGTCCCTGGATATTAGTTTCATATCACTGATAACACACAAACACAAAAGACAGAAAGAGGCAGCCAGAGAGGAGAGCAGGGTCAGGGACAGTAGAGGAGAGGGGACAGATACCAAATATGGTGAAATGATGATCTTTAAACAGGATTAAAACAACATATCATGCATTCAGTGTGCAAGGAATATTTGAAGAGATCTACATCTTTCCCTTGATGATGACAGTATGCTTTTCAGACGTAAATTAATACGACTATTTTGATCAATTACTAAAGGTTCTGATGAATGCCACGAAGGATTTAATGCTGAGGTTACAAGTTGATGGTGGGATGAGGCAATCTCTAGCCAATAACTGTTATAATAAAAGAGATCTGTTTAAACAGATCTGTTTCCTTTTCTAGTAATAGATTTGATGACATCTAACTGAAGAATGAGAAGGTAGAGTGCCCGCAGCAATAACTTATATCTTATATCTCTGCTTATATCTCTGTGACCTTAATGAATGACGTCAGTTTAGACCTAAATGTTTAACATGTTTTGAAGTTACTCCCGAGTTGACCTCATTTGGGAAAGCATTTTAATGGTGACATTAATTGAATTTCTAATTTCATGCAAATCTAAGTTTACACCTGTAAATATCTATGGCATGTATTTTAACAAATATTTGTAATTTATTTGTTACTCCCATAAAAATGGGGAAAAGGACACTTTAGGAAGGCACTCTAAGAAGTTTTAGACTGAAGCCCCAAACAAACACAAGTGTTATACTAATGAAATGAATCATAAGCAAACTTCTGGGTAAAAAAAATAAATAAAAAATACGACTTTACAGAAATGTAAACTCAGCTGAGAAACCGTGTCGACAGGGAAACAGTGTCAACATAAAGCGAGTGGACTGCTACAGAGATGGAGATAATGAGCTGGAAAGGGGCAGGACAGCCAGTTATGACTTCACTCGTCTGGCTCAGGGATGGGAACAAATGGAGCCTCACTGGGTAATTAAGAGACACCCAGGCTTCACGAGGATATGCCAGGCAAATGAGAGAGAGGGGGCAGAAAGGGAAAGAGGGATTGAGAATGCAACCCTATTGTGTTTCATGGAGGGATTTGGACAGTGAGGCACTGGTCTTGCGGTCTGTCCTAAGACCATGCTTTAGGCTCTGGTTACAACACCTGCCTCCAGCTACCCCCCTGTCCACCCCCCAGCCCCCTCCCTGCAAAAATGAGTTATCATTGTAGACTTCTGGATTGTGAAAATACTCCTTTGCATGTGAATTTCTGCAGGGAAGTATGTGGGAAGGAACATTTTAAATAGCTTATTCTCATCGTGACCAGACTTAGTGATGTCATAACACTTTTCTGTATAAGTATAGATGGTGAGAAGCAGGTGACACTGCCTGGCAGGGCAGACTGGACTCTGTTTCAGCTGATGTAACTGTGCCTGATTGAGCTGCTCTTTGGATCATAGTATTTGCAGTTAGGTCATAGCCTCCATGTGCTCATAATGAACTGCTGTGTTATGGCCATTGTCTGGCTTCGTCTGATGTCACACACAATATATGTACTATAAGTGTGAGTGATATAAATGATTTATACATGCAATTGCAAAATACCAGTGCATGCCTGTGTTTTTAAATTGTTTATAGGACTTGCAGTTTGCATACACATATATAAGTGTATGTCTTGATGACATGTGTGCAGTGCTTTAAGCCAGAGATATTTATATATTTGGCAGACACGGTATTTATAGCAGGAAACGTGGATGAATTCTTGGTCTACTTTCTCACCCCCCCACGGTGCCTCTTCTGTCTACCAGTGGAGTTATGGAACGTCTATCTATGTGCATACTCAGGACACTATTCATGTATAACACATTTTCACAGTATGGTGTACAGTCATATATAAATATATCGCACCGGATAAATTACATTTGTATTTGTTGTATTACTTGCACTCATAAGTTACCTTTATGGTATACAGTATTTCTCCTCTTTTGCTTGGAATGCCTTTTGTGTGTTACCACTAATTTAAAATAAACCAAAACAAAATGTGAATTTAATAAAATGATGTCTGTCCTACTTTTCCTAGATGTGGACCTTTTGGTCTGTAAGCACCAGGGTCCATCTTGCTGCACTCGGAAGATGGAGGAGAGCTACCAGTTTGCCGTAAAAAAAGAAACCCAACACAACATTCACTCATACAGCTATGAGCTTGAGCATCTCCTCTCCGGCCACTCGGACACCTTCCAGGGTAAGAGCTGGAACTAAGGGTTGTGTTGATGTTTATGGATGGGGAAAAAGATTTAGTGATTGGTTAGTTGAATTGTCAAACAGATATCAAGTACGTTGTGCTTAACTGAATTTGCACCCTAAAGGCCTCAATAATGTTTCGTTTCTTTTATTTGTGCAGAATTTTATGAAAATAGTTTTTACCCAGTTCACCAAGGTCTCGGGAGCTGGCTCGCAGGCCAGTGTGCAAGTAAGAGAATGGGCACGGCTTCACTTTCCTCTCTTCCCTGTTCTTTGGGTTTGGCAGCAGAAGCACCATGGAGAGGGATCAGTGAGGTTATACAGGAAAAGGAGGATATGAGGGTCTTCTTCTCTGCCTTTACTGTTTGGTTAAGAAATGTCAGTCTTATTTTCGATAAAATCCTGCTCTCAGAACAGCAGAACAATTACTCAAACCTTTGAGGAAACTATAGTATAGTTTTGAAGACTGCATACATCTTCCCAAAGTGATCATTTTACTTGTTTTGTGTTTATTTTTGTGTGTATTTTTTGTTGTTGCATGCCTCTTTGGTAGCTTGGTTAGTTCAGAAGTCTCAAGTTCCGGATAAACAAGACTCCGGTGTAGATTTAAAGCTTGTTTCAGGGCTGCCAAAGGGTTTGTGCTGCACCCAAATGAATAAAGCCCTGCCCAAGTTGCCCAAGCTTATCCTTTCTATTCCTCTGGTAATTGTAGTGTCATTCAAACATTTCCGATACTCACCAAATGTTTCTTCCTCCTCAAAACCTCCAACACAACTCCAAGGGGTTGGAAACAAGCTTTGTATGTTTTAGTGCTTCAGGAATTTTGGTACCATGCAATTAGTTTTATACAAGACAATGGACTGCCTAGACGCCATGTAGGCAAAGCAGGGTTTTTATTGTGAGAGTAGCAACTATTGTGTCCAACATGATAAACTTCCTTCAAATGTGAAAACGTTTTGTAAAAAGATAGAAACCAGGAAACAACTATAGAGAATTATTTTTTTTCAGACACTATTGTCATGAAGATAATTTCAGTCATCTTAATGTTTATGTCATTTAGACAGTTTATTGGTGCCACATCGTGTTCAATGTACTAAAACAGCGCAATAATAGGCATTTACAGTCCTTAAAAAATCCACCACTTCATCACGGTTCCACACAGTTTTTCTCATGACATGCAGGTAACATGGAAGGAAGTGACTTTGTTCAAATAGTGTTCCTCGTACTTGTCCTGTTTTTCATCATTAAGCTCTTTCCCTTCTTACCTCATGTCTGAGCACTGTCTGCGGAATGAAGGTCAGGTGTTTCATTTTGCAGAGATGGAAAATAACAATGGAATAACAAAGGAAACTGGAGTTGATGTTGCCGAGATGATGATGTCACTGAACCAAATCTGTAAGGCCTTCTAAGGTCAGACTCTGTGCGCTCTGAGTGCCTTTATTGGAATGTGAAGTAGCAAAAAGCTCAAACACACTTGAAGAAGTGATTAGAAAATGATTTTGGCAGAAACCAATAGTCCTGATTTTCACACGCGACATGATGGAAAATAGTTTGTGGTTAGCTTCCTCCTTTCTCCCCCTTTGTGTATCTATCACATTGCAACAAAGGCAGTTCATCAGAGAAACAGTTGCCTGCAGGCTGTAGCCATTCACATTATTATTATTTGATAATTCTCTCATTAAGTGGCCATGATTTTCTGTGTAGTTCTCCATATGTCTATCATTCAAGTCATACAGTATCTCATATAACGTGTCTCCTTTCTTCATACGCTATCGCTTTTATTGCTTCAACCCAAAATCAGTCCTGCCTTTTTGCTACGATTAAGCCAAAAGGAAATGCCTACTAGAACAAAGATAGTGTGTGTGTGTGTGTGTGTGTGTGTGTGTGTGTGTGTATGTGTGTGTTTTTGTTGGCCTGCCTTTGTTTTGACAGCCCTAAAGGCCCTACTGTGCTTTATCAGGGTTGGGAGTTGTCATGTCATGAATATGACCTCATAAACACAGACCACATTTAAGAATTCTAGGAGATGTATGTTTTTCTCCAAGTTTTCTGATGCTGTTTAATTGTCGAATAAAAGTTAAATTCAATGCTGCAATAACTGAGTTTACTGTTACATGGTTTACTACTGAGACACAGCCAAAAATCCTTTGATATCCCTAAATATTGCTGTCCTCTCGTATCCTGTAACATCCTCAACACAAATTACACCAGCAGGTTACAAGTTTTTACAAATCAAACTACCTGCCAAGAAGTACGTTTATACTGTATGTTTATATGTCCTTAATGACATCAATTAATCATCAATTTCATTTCATATAAGCTGCACTGCTTCAACTCCTACACTGAAGCATAACAAGAGATGCAAAAGACGATTTCATTTTAGTTTTCTCACTCTTAGGCTGACAGCTGAGTTTTCCCCCTGCAAATTGCAGAGAATTTCTACTCTCGCTGTGTCTTTTGGGAGCTTGTTCTGCCATTGTTGAGCCAGAAGAGAGCCATAACCATGTGTTGCAGTAGCTGAGTTCCTCTGGTAGCGAATAGCAAGTTGTTTTGCACAAGCACAGAACAGTTGATTGGCTGGGGACGATGTTTTGACCTTGTAGTGGGTGTAAGATGAGTTTAGCCAAAATTCTGTGAAGTTCTTACACACTAGACTTCGTGACATTCTTAATTCAGAGGGTAAATACCAGCTTAGAGCCAGTTGCAGTAGTCTAGTTAAGAGGGGCCATCTGCTGTCTCTTCTCCTGGTGTTGTGGAGATTGAAGTTGTGGGTTGCAGTGATGGTGGTAAAGTTTGTTTTTTTTACCCCACCCCTATCATCACACCATTATCAAACACACCAATACACTTGCCTAATCCTTGCCTTAGTTGACATGTAGGGGGCTTGATGGTGAGTAGGTGTCAAGTATAGAAATGGGAAAAAGTTGTATTGGACTGTTCAATATGTATGTGTATGCCTGTTTGGACATAACACCATATAATTCATAGAAATATTGTGTTACACTCATTTAGTCTAATATACTTAATCACTTATGGGAATCCAATTTAGCTGTGTGTGATGTCTGTGTGTGTAAGTGTATGTGTGTGTAGTGTGTGTCTGACAGGTGGGATTGATGAGCAAGTATCTGGGTGTGCTGTATACTCACACTGCTGGGGAGCAGATGTCAAGAAAATGCTGACACTTCTGATCACTCGTGTCACTGATATGAGGGGCCGTCTCCCACAGTTAAAGGCCATGACATGTTTGTGTGTCTACGTGCAATGTGGGTGTTTGAGCGTTTGTCCGTGTGCATCTCGATCATCTTGTATTTGTGCATACATGTGTACCAAAGACGCGAGCATGTATAATATTTACCACCCTGGCAAGTCACCATGACTGCCTCGGGGCTCAAGTTCTTGTCACAGGAAATGGCAATGGCTTTTCAGGGGAATGAATTCTCCTGGCCTGGATAGCTTGCAATCATCAATGAAAGTGCGTCGCATTTCATACTTTATATGCCCTTCAAAGACGGGACAAGGAGTTCATTTGAGAAAGCGTGACAGTGTGAGAGAGACAGAAAAGAGAAAGAGGCCAAGGCAAGGACGGAGCCTTAACTTTTTGAGGCGACATAATTAGCTGATCCTTGTCTCATCATCCAGGAACTCTCCAGACCCCCCTGTCTTGGGAGACAACGTGTGCACGAGAGTTTGCAAGGAGCAAAGAATAAGAGGAGAAGTGAAAAGTGAAGTGAGAATGTCAGAGAACCACCCCCCCCACATAGCCTGAAGCTTTACTGTTCATTAACCACCCTGGATTAAACCAATTTCAAAATTCCTTTCCTTTCCTCACTTTGACTGTAAAGGTCTTCCTGGGTGGCTTAAAAACACATCCGTGTCAAAGCAACAGTTCTTGTTATGAGATATGAGGTGATGATTAAATCTGGGGCTATGTGTGTCTGCATATCTATGTGTGTGCAAGTGACAGCAATGATGAATCACTATACTGTTGTGTCCTATCTTAATTCTTTCATCAGACACAGGTCCTATCTATATTGCCATCTCCCTACAGTCGTCTGGAAGTTCTCTCATTCATTTGGGCTGTGATCTTTTGAGCCCTTTCTCTCTCACATCATGATTTTAGCACTTTGTGTCTGCATGTACTTTTCTCTGCAGATGTTTTGACCGACGGAGCTATTGCTCCAGAGGCTGATGCTTGGACACGGGATGACATTGCACTGCACCATGAGCTCATGCTCAAATTAGGGAGGATATCCGGAATCCATCCCTACACGTCTCATTTAATCACACAGGGTGGAGAGGGAACATGTTTATGGACCCAATAGTGGAGCGAATACATTTTTTTTTTCCTGCTAACTGCGTCTTTCCAGTCTCCTGAGAAGTAGACATGACACACAAGGGCAGGATGCGTTTTCCCTCAGAATTCGCAGGACTCTGAATCACTTGGGAATAGAGGAAAAGAACAAAGCATGGGAGGGAGGAGAAAGTGAAAAAGTTTAAAGCCTCTTGCCGTCATAAAGTCACACTCAAAGCTTTGCTAATTACCTCTGCTTTTCATCTGCACCTCTCACCTCAGCATGAATGTGCGAAAACTCAGAGGAGTAGGGAGTTAAGCAAAGAAAGTGAGGATACAATTATGAGATGGAGAGGGAGGGCTGATGGGTAAAGTAAGGTTTGAATTAAGGGAAAGTGTGCATAGGGGTATTGAAGTTTTCGCTTGTTAATAAGGATCTCTGAATAACAGGTATTCTCCCTGTAGATTCACTGTAAGCTGCAATGCTCCCTCTGTGTTCCTTGGTGTGTCTACCTCTGTCTGTGGCCCATGCTTTGTCAGCAATGGTTGCTTAACAAGAACATGCTGGGTTTGGGCAGGCAACATGCCAACTGCTTTCTTGCTGGCATGTGCGCTGCAGGGAATCTTCATGTCTCAAAGATAACCAAGCTGCCAAGAATGCACTCCACTGAATGAAACCATAAACACAAAATTCTTCCCAGTCTTCTTCACCCCAAGAATTTTCCTTTCATTTTTCTTCCTCATTGTTATTTTGCTCCCCAACAGCCTCAGTCTTCCTCACCAACCATGCATGTTCCCCAAAACTGCATCAAGTGCCTAAACAAATATGAGGTCTGTGTAGATTAGACTGCCGCCAGTCTCCAAAGCCATAATTTGACATATTAGCATGAAATGAAACTGAGAAAAAAAAAATGCCCCTTTATATCTCGCCAATGCCGTCTTGTTCTCACAGAATGATTCTCTACTCCACTGAAATGGTTTCTGACACTGGCTTTTAGCAGTGCCCTCAACAAACACTTCACTGTAGACTGAATTTAATCTGCGTCCCTTCTATTGTATGTTTGATGTCCAGGCAGGAAGTGTCTTGGTAATCAGACACATTCGGATCTCCTGGGGCTTGTTCTCTGTCCAAGAGAATTTGGCTTTTTTGGAGCACAATCTGTCAGTCTGACTGATGGGATTTGTTTTCTAGTGCAGCTGATTGGTGCAGCCTGGCCTTCTCCTGTGTCCTTTCTGACTTTGCTGTTTTTGTCCTTCCCAGACTGATCCCAAAAGCAAAAAAATGTATGGGCTCCGCCAAAAGGTAAGGAGGCACAATGTTGGATTTTGATAGAAAATAATGCCACTCTCAGAAAATCAAGGGAGAATTAAGAATAAGCGTGAGAGAAAGTCGTCAAATTGGCCGGACTTACATATTTACTTCCCTCCGATACCTAAGGGAGATCAGGGCGTGTGCTTAATATGTGCTTTAAATGCACAAGTGGGTGAGCATTCTGATCCACATGCCTCTGTGTCATGACTAACACTTTTACTTTGGCCCAAAGTAGGTTGGAATTGGCCGTACTTCTACACTCTCAGCACCATCTCACATCATCACTCACTCAGTCAACTCACTTTGCTCAGCCTGTGTTGGACACTCCTCTGCCTCCTTCCCTTCTTCCTCCTCCCGTCCATGGCTCCTAAAGCACTGTTAAGGAGTCCCATGGTATGCTTTATTCACTGAGTGACGCTCCAGTCCTTCATCCATTTCAGTGTGGAAGTACACCAAATAGGAGAACTAGACACTATTATTCTATGATTGTGCCTAGCCTTGTCCCATTTGTGAAAACCCATAATGGATTATGATTATTGCAATATGTTCTGCCAAAATGAACACAGGATTTGCACACGTAGGCTCTACAACCTACCACAACTGAATAATTCATTTGGTTTGACTATTATGATGAGATTTTTCCTTGAACAAATGTTTTTAAACACACACTTGGATTATGCTGTATTTTCCTTTAATTGATGTAAGCCCACATATTTTGTGTTGTTTTTAATAGCATAGGCATAAAAGGTTTTTGGAGTCGTATAAAAGAGTAGTTTTGGCCCATAATTGAAACAATGCTTAAGTGACCCTGCTGTACTGTATGCTCCATTCATATTAAAAACTGAGAACAGGGCCACACCTGCTAAGAAAAGTGGAAAATACTTCATTAGACTCCCTTTCATCTTAGATTCCTCTCACACCTCAGTCAGCTCAAGAGTCTGTTTCATGTTAATCTTTGGTTAGCCTAAATGTTTCCTTTCCTGTTTCATATAAGGTGGAGTATAGTCTCTTTCTTTGACCCTCTCTTTTCATTAGTAGTTTGCACTTATATGACGAGGGTTGTCAGCTTATCAATCATTACTTACACACATTTTCTTTTCATGGTACCTGTCTTTAAGTTGCACACTTTAAATGCCCCAGTCTGCAGGTTAATAAGCTAACGGCAAGTGATTTGGCATTGCAGGAAACTTTTTTAAATTCTAATTCTAATTCTGCACTTAATTTCTTTTTGGATTAACTTACTAGAAGTAAGAATATACGCTTACAAACTATACTGATGGTAATGCTGTTACCAAGAGTCAGAAATCATACTTGTTGTAGCTTGAAAAGGTATGGATGGATGTCTGTTGTATGGTACTTTGTGCTGCTCCTTAGCGCTACAGTATATCAAAAGAGACAGTGTGATTTATATACCAATAAACAAAAGAGAAATGGGGAGCTTCTGTAGACCTATGGCCCTTATAATGCCTCAGACCAGCGGTGCTGTCCATCAGGCTGTCAACAGTTTGCCCTCAGGATGGCCCTCTACGTCTCCCCTTTATGGTATTAGCCATTTGAACGACCCTCCCCTACACCTCCCTCCCTCCCTCAGCCCCTCACCCACTGCCCCGTCTGCCTCCTCTGTCCCCGTCCTTCTCTCGTCTGCTCATTCCCGTGGCTTCGATCATGTTTCCCTACTTTGGCCAGAGCAAAGGTTTGCTCCCCCCCCCCCCACCCACCCACCACCACCACCACCACCACTGAAACCTTCCTTCCCACCACAAGATAGCCTGGTGCACCCTGAATGCCCCTGGCATCTGTGGAATTGTTTATGTTTCAGAGTTTTGATATAGCTTGGCTGACTTTTTAATTACAGGAATGATGATGGATAGATGGGACGCTTGCCCCAACCCCACCACTTCTTCCGTCACCTCCTGTCCTAGCTTTCAATGTCATTATGCCACCTGTTAACCCCCTGATAGGCAAGACAAGTACACTCGGACATGTGGCCAGGGTCTGTACAAACACATTTATGATTGCTTATATGTGGATTTCCCAGTGGTTTGTGGAGCTCCAGTGATTTGGCTAGAGTGCAGCTCCCAGTTCTTGTAGATCAAATTTGCATGGACAGCATGTCTGCGCGTGATGTCTGACAGATGAGTCATGCTACCTCTTTAGACTTCAGACGTGTGATTTTACCACACAAGTATGATGAATCAACAGATTGATTCATTGAATTATTAATAGTTTATTACTGTTAAACTGTTTGCTGGAAGGTTAGAGGCTGGAGGATAGTGTGACATTGCAGCTCTCGTCTGTAACCTGAGATGACCATTGCAGAGTGAGCCTTATGTACAGTATTCCTACTAATTAAAAGAAGGATATATAATCTACACGTGTCACTGTGTCATATATCTGTATGGTGACCTGTCTGAAACCCAAGCTTGTGTGAGGATTAAAATGCTCTGCCTGAGAAGATGGTTGTTCAGGTCTAGTCAGGATTGATTGCCAAGATAGGAAGGGCCCACAGCTCTAGGGTATGAGAGCAGTGTCTCCTACCTCATTATCACAATATTACCACATCTTCAGGCATGCATATACTCACACTGACTTTCATACTGTAAGCCTATATGCACGTTAAAAATACACGTGCGCTGATACTTGCACTTGTGAAAAGATGCTCATGACACAGAAACAGTCCATGTTTTACAACTGGTATATCATGGGAGACGAGCCCAAACCAAACCTAAAATGAATCTATTAGAAAAAACTGGGACTTCTGTTATTATTATCTATTACCTTATATTGTAACCTCAGCGTAGACATTTTGTAAATACTGGTTATAATATGTTCACCAAGACATTAATTTGGGGTTTAACCTTGTCCACATGTTGGAGCTACATGTATAACATTTAATATTGTAAACCATAACTGTCCAGAACAGTGTAGTCCGTCTTTTTATATTATGTTAAAAATAAATCTGTTAATCCGGTTGATGTTGGAGAAGAGTCAGATGTGGGCATTTGCTGTTAGTCGTGTTTTAAACAATGATTAGGACTTCTTTTAGTGACCTGACATCAGGGTTAGTCAATTTTAATTCCACCACTAGGAGGCCCCAGACTGGGGAATTTATAACTTACACATAAAGGGACTTTCAATAATTGATTACAAACAGATTTGTACTGCCACTAAAGAAACTGCAAATACAACTTATTAGACATTACTAGTCCTTTGTCCCACATCTATATATACTCTGACCATGTTAATCTATGACACATGATTTCTGGCATCCCTGCTTTCATGCATTGGCTTTAAAGACACAAACAGATGAACATGCATCTTTCTCAGTATGAGAGGGGCCAAGAAATGAAGAACGCCCATAGTTCTGTATCAGTACCTCAACTTTGCATGTTTTGACTTTGTGCCAGCTTGATTGTGGTGACACCTTAGTTTAATGGTGCCAGTATAAACACTGGATTGTAATGATGAAAGTAAAGCGGAAATAGCTTGTTATTGTTGATTGTAAGAAAGCGGCCTTGTCATAGTGGTGATGAAAAGGTATTATAATGTCCCTTACATGAGTTATAAATACATATTCAGTTTAGGACACTGAAAGACAGATGCCTTCTCCTGTTTTGTTTCGGTTACATACCTTGTTTATTTCATTAAGAGAGCAGTCCACAGACAAAGCATGCCTGGTCACGTATTCCTCTATAGTTAGTTTGACTTTTTAGGACACAAAAATGAAAGATAATTACATCATGCAAAAAAGGCTCATTCCACCCAGATTTAATTTCCAAAGGGACTAACTGAAGGCCTGTGACATGGTAATGATAGCCACCCACAACTGCATGACTGAATGGAGTGTGGTCACATCGAGACTCAGACACATTGGTCAGACAGAACAATCAAACCAATTGACTGTCATGCAAGGAGGGTTTCTTCTTTTTTGTACTCACCCTGTTTCCTGGTCGTGAAATGTGAAGAGAAACCCACAAGCATTTTGCTTGATTTATCACCAATTGAGGAACAGTCTCAATGTAGGCGAGAACTCGCTGGATAACAGGAAACTGACATTGACGATGACTTCAACATGGGAACCATATTTTGTCTGCTAGAGGGAGTGTACAGAGGAAGAAAGGTGGTCTGTTGTCCTCCTGTGCATCCTGGGGAAGGACATGTTTGAAGTAACGGCCATGGAGAGACAGGGAATTGCTCAGGACCCAGGGGCCAAATGAATCCAGATGTCAGAGCATGTTCGCAAGGTGGAGCCCGCTTGTACAGTAGTTGTTTCCCTTGTTCAAGAGTTCAGTCGCTTCTATTAAGTTCGTTTTTTCCTGGCGGTCTCCCACTCTCTTTCCTATTTTTTCCTGCTTCGTGTTCTCTCTCCCTCTGTCACCTCCTTGGCAAAGGAAAATAAGATTTTTTAACAAGTACAGAATGTCTAAAGGATTTAATGATCCTGACGTAAACCTTTTGAAAGATGTGTATCCAGTTGTGGTGCTTAAGAGAAGTATAAGGCTGGATCAGATACAAATATTTTTCTGGAGAAACTGTGTCTGTCCCTGAACACACCTCCCAGAGAGAAATATTAAACCATGGCATTTCTGAGCATGATAATTCCATAATAACATTATGTAATCCTGTGTAACCTAAGGCTGTCAGTACAGCTTGCAATGTACATTTCTTGTGGCTGTTGAGCCTTGCGAGTCACACAGACAGACCTCACACTGGTAACAAACTCTGAAGCCTTGAGCTTCGGAGACACCCAAAGAGGAGTCCAAATTTAAAATCAAACTTTTACCGCAATCCAATGCCATTTTGTCTTGGTCCCTTTTGGTTTCCACCAGTCTCTTTTTTCTTTTCAAATTTGAGTTGCTCTTTTTGGTCTGTCTCTGACCAGAATATCTCTGTCTTGCCATAAAATCCCCAGCAGAGCATTACTTTTCAAGTCTGTCTGCTTTATTCCTGTCACACGCAGTCTTTCTCTTTAAAAACCCAAATGCTACAGTTTCAAATGATCTGATCATGAAGATTGTTACTGGTGCATCACAATTCAGTTGTGCCTTTTAATGGCCAGTGGGGAGTCCCCGTGTGTCACAGACAGCGGTAATATTAGTGCAGCTGTTGAGGAGGACATGACTGTTGTTATCCTTCTGTCTGTGAACTGGGAAGGGCTGGACCCACACAGGCACACACACACAAACACACACATGCTCATTTGGTTACAATCACAGTAGGGAGATACAATATCAATGACAAAGTTAAGGAATTTCTAAGTGTAAACAATGAGTAGGCAAAGGAAAAAAATAACACAACCCATGACCATGTTGGTTCAGCATGCAACATTTTCATACACTTTAGGCTTATGTTTTTTTTTAAAAATGATTATTATTACATGTGTTTGCATTGGTGAGGGTCGGGGTATATTGGCACCCTCCTTCCCCTGTCTCAATTTCTGTACAGTTGCTACTGCTCCTTCATGTCCTGGCATGCTTTTAAGCTGACATCACACCCCAGAGGAGAGTGTTGTGTACATATGCATATATACACACATGTGCAGATGTACATACAGTCCTCCTACATACAGTAGATATATAGCCGAAAAACTATTGAGCATTTCTGTGAAGAAGAACGGAGGTGAAGGCTTCACGATTAGGTGGACAACATGTGAAGGAGATAATGAGACAAACTGATGAGCTAGAAGGTTCTTGATATTTAAAGTGATCCTATTCATGGTAATCGGCCAAACTTTTCTGTACCTACAGCATATGATTGTATTTGATTGAATACATGGGGAAAAATCCAAGTAGGCTCTTATCAGTAATAGATCATGTCAGTGAGCTCTCACACGTGTCTAGATTAAGATAGTGTTTGAGAAACGATATGAAGATTTGGCCCTGCTTCCCCCCTCTGCCGTTCTGTCTTGATAGCAGAACGTAGCACTTCACTGGCACTAATTCGCCATCAGGTAGGCTTGTGGTATGTGAAACGCCTCTCTTGAATCTGGAAGCTATAATATTTGACAAAAATGCGATGGATTACTTTAGCAATTTTTCAGGATGCAATTCAGTTCTTCTCTCTAAGCAGAGACTGTCCCCCTAAAACATACTATTTGGCGTGATGTCTTTATGCAGAATGATGTCTAGTCACATTCCATACAAACTTGACACGTGTTTCTCAATCCATCTAACTGAAACACACAAGCCAAGGTTAGTTGGCTTGGAGCCAGAGTTTGGTTATCTGTTTGCATTTAAATGCTTACATTTAATTCCAACATAAAGTTCCTTCCAGAAAATGTCATCTCCTCTTGTTTTTTTTTTTCTTTACCCTAATATCTGCGCCTTTCTTTCTGCTTTTCTTTGCAGACATGTTCCAGTATCTTCTCTCCTTTTCTCAAGGCCACCTGAGCTCTCTGTTGGAGGGAACCTACCCATCCCTGTCCCGCCATGCCCTGCCCCATGTTAACCAACTCTTCTCCTCGCTCTCACTCTACCTCCGCGGGGCCAATGTCTCCGTGGAAGCATCTGTTCACGATTTTTTTAACAACCTCTTCCCACTGGTCTACACTCGGCTCATCAATCCAGGCATTGATGGCAGCATGACCACGGCCGGCGAAATGGGCGACTGTCTCCGCATGACCAGGCAGGACGTCAACCCGTTTGGGACTCACCCAGCAGTCATGGCTCAAGCACTGGCTGGGGCACTTGGAGCTGGTCGACAACTGGGCCTCGCCCTGGATGAGGGTCTTGAGGTGATGAACGCTACAGAATACGTCAGCCTGAGCAAAGAGTGTGTAAAGGGTCTGGTGAAGATGGTGTACTGCTCCCACTGCAGAGGACTGACATTGATAAAGCCCTGCGTCGGATACTGTCTCAATGTAATGCGAGGCTGCTTGGCCAGCGTGTCTGAGCTTGATCAGCCTTGGAGGAGGTATACCAGCTTGTTGGAGCAGCTAACCCACGCCATGGCTGGACACCACAGCCTTGAACTTGCACTTCTCGGGGTTAGGGGCTACGTTAATGAGGCCTTGCTCTATGCACAGCTCCATGGTCCACTCATCACGGCAACAGTAAGTAAATCCCAGACAGATAGCTTTGATGGCAAATGCCTCCTTACCTGTTTGTTTAACATCATTGTTTCATATATTTTGGCAATGTCAAATGTATTGATTGGAAAGGTTTTTGGCTTTATTTTTCCACCACTGCAAGAAAAACCTTTCGCACTGCATGCATGTTTTCACAGTGACGAAATCATCTTGAGAAAAATTATGTTTATACAAAAAAGAAACTCTCCTCTAAAGACATGCATTTTTCCAAAATTGCATGGCCAATTAAAATCAAATGAGGGCTATATAGGTTGAGACTGTAGGGGGATATTATAAATTCCTCATTGATTTTGATTAAAATTAGAAAAGTGGTTGTTAAAATAGGGATTTATTGCAGATGCATGTGTGAGTACTTCCATATGCCTTATGTTAAATGTGGTTTGTACTTGGATGCTCACAACTTGGAGACAGTTTCATGAAAGACTGCCAGAAAGTTGTAAAACTGAATACCGTAGTTAAATCCATAGTGCAAATTGTGCTGCTTCTAACACAATATGATCTTGATTTGCAGTGTTAGGTTCACAGAAGGCCTTGTGGTAAAACGAGACTAAATAAACAAAAGGGTTAGGATTGGCAGTGTGGTTTAATTCGCTCCTATTTAATGTGGCTTTAAAGCTAAAGATCAATTCTCTGGAGTAAAGTTTCTAATCTTTTACATATTTACACATGCAGTGTAATAAATACCACATATCTTATGTAATACATGATGGCTGTAGATGCTGCTTACATGTCTGAAGTCAGCTTTGCCAGTAAATGCAATATACTATGATCCTAATCATTTCATTTTAAACATTTTTTTCTGCCAAATTTTCATGTTCGAGTCAAGCATGTGGGTGTAAGGTGACTTGAGTCATACACCAGGGCGCAGAAGGTGATTAGGAGAGATTTTTGCACGTCATCAGGAAAAACATGACAAAATTCTCTGGAGCTTGACAGTCCCAATTGAATTTCCCTCTCTCTCCCCTACATTTCAGACATGGTTGATGATGCAGTTTATACGCCTTGATTGTTTTTGAATTAATCTAAAATGACATATAGATTTAGGTCTTAGCGCATGGATGAGCTAATGTGTTCAGAATATGTGCAACCTTTAGCTGGCCTCTTTGAACTAACAAAGTGGCTGAACTCCACTTCAGCAAACCCAACTTACTCCATCATATTATTTGGCAATAATTATTTCAGATATGAGTTTTAGTGTCCTGTCCAAACCTAGTTGGACAATGGTTATGTTACTGAGATGAACTGTGCTGATGTCTGCTATTGTACAAAAGAAGGGAAGAACAATGCTTCAGTGTTGACAGGGTTATGTAGACTGCAGTTGTTTCATAATATCTTTAATGGGACCACTTGTGGACAAGTCAATATTGGAACTGTTCCCAGATCTGTGAAGACACTATAGAAGCCATAATGTGCGAGCTATTTGTGGATTTAACTTTGGATTTTCTTTTTCTCTTTTTTTTTTAGCAGCAAGTTTTTTTGACTTTGACTTTTTCTCACAGACTTTTAATTACTGTGGTGACTCACTCAAGTTACCACAACGTTATCACTCTCTCATATGGTCCCTTTTTCATGTTGGGCCTCAATGATTTTACATTACATGCATACACTCAGACATATCCAGATGCATAGATTCAAATTCACATTTTGTACTTGTATTCCAACATGCATAGTATACTTGCATACAGTGAAGGATTAGTTGCCAGGTCCAAAGTTTGACCCAACTGAACAATTCAGAGTGAGATCTGGCTCGTATTTTGTGCGTGTATGCACATATGTGTGTGCATGCTTGGTATTCATGGGTGGCAGGCGAGCTTTGAGCTGTGAGTTCAGCAAGGGAACAAGTAGGACAGAATTGAAAGGGTTCCAGCAAGGCCATACAAACTAGACCCAGCCAGCTGGAAGAAAGGGAACAGAGAATTGTTGATGATAAAGGAGGTGGCCCCAAGTCGCACACTGGTGGCTCCCAGTTTATGTGCTCGCTTTTCTTCATGCAGCCTTTCAGCGAGAGCAGAGTGCAAACATGATCACCTACGTTTACTCATTCACAATACGAGCGGAGAGGCACACACTTGCCCAAACATAGAGTAGCACACAACTCTTTTGCTATGTCCTAACATGGACCCATGGCCTTTTTAAATCACCGTATGTTTTCATAAAGCCGCAGTGGCCTGTCAAGGAAAACTGTTGAGTCTCTGGAGACAACTACTTGTGTCAGCGTATCCACCTTCACCCTTACACCTTCATACGCCCCCTCTGAGACACCCACATTTTACTACCTATTATTTTTACTCTCCTTCTGCAGAGAAAATAAAAGTGCGCATACTGAATTTAGCCTACTGTCGATTCTTCTAACTTGTGCTCTATGTTTGAGGTTAAGCACAAAGTAACTCTCTGTTTTCTGCCGAGTGTGAATATTGTAAAGAGTTGATATTAAAGGAATTATTGTGACTGTGTGGTTTTACACTGGGATACTATCCCAACCCATTTTGTGGTTGCTTTCTCTCTCTCTTGCAGAGCTGCAGACTAGACAGAGTCTGCAATATATGCTAGGGTAGGACCTGGGTCAAAAGATATATACTGTGCATACACACATATATTGCCACACGAAATGCATGTATCAAGTTTTTAGAAGTCCAGTAAGAAGCCTATATATGTGTGGCCCACCCTGTGACAATTCCAGCAGCAAGCGTTAGGCTGAAAGGCAGCTATTGATAGTTATGTGGGGCAATAGAGGGATAGATCCTGTTTTAACACATTCCTGCTCTTATTGAGATGGAGCGTGAACGCTGGTCTAAGGGGAAGTGGTTATGGTTATGGATATTGGAGGAGCCTGGGGCTGGATTATGTTGAGTAGACACAATTAGGAGAAATTTGGAAAATGTCCAGCAGAAGTGGCTACTCTGGATGGGCCCCTGTAGAAATGGTAGCTCCTATGTTTAGTGAGGTTTTTTTTTTTTTTTTTTCTCTGAATGCTGCCCTGTTGAATTCTTCTGAAACATTCTCCCTGCAGAGTCAACTGTGACCGGGAGGCCACCGACTGCTGTTTATTTACATGGTCATAAAATTGATATGGCTCATATGACCTGTAGGGGGACTTTTATATTTTTTACTTGCAAAAGATGAGTAGTATTTAAAAAAAAAAAAACTCAACTCATAGAAGCGTGCATTTACTCACCCCCCTCAATCCCTCAGTTAATCGCAATATCTTTGCTTGTGAGAATATAGAGCCAGTGCTCCAGATTAAAGCACTTCATACCCAATTCTACCTTATCCGCTTGTTGGTTTTACCCCAGCCTTTCATTACAGTCTTACGGAGGAATGAAAATAGCAGCCTGGGCCTTAAGATAATGGAAACTATAGTGGGCCCACTGGAGTGTTTCCATTCACCATGGTGGCACCTCAATAGACAGCAGCAGATTACATTGAAAGAACTTTCTCTTTTACTTTGTTCTACAATTATATAAAGACTATCCCTGGTGCAAACAGACTTCGTTGTTATCGCAGTTGCTTGTTTTTCTTTCCCCGTTCAATTTTCTGGAACCCTTTGTTTTCATGGTTTCAGTAGTGTGTGATATAATGTGAACAGTCAGATATTTATGTTACTATTAACTAGATAGATAGATAGATAGATAGATAGATAGATAGATAGATAGATAGATAGATAGATAGATAGATAGATAGATAGATAGATAGATAGATAGATAGATAGATAGATAGATAGATAGATAGATAGATAGATAGATAGATAGATAGATAGATAGATAGATAGATAGATAGATAGATAGATAGATAGATACTTTAATGATCACGAGGGAAATTCAATTCAAGTGATCCAGAGGGAAATTCAACTATGGCATATGTACATCATCCTGGCCAATGTAGCAAAAAAAAGAGAGATATATTACCTCATGGCAAATTATGGATTTTGATCATTTATGTTTTTTTTGTATCAGGATGGTTATTTTAATGTTACTAACCACTCACTTCATATTACTGTTTCAACACCTTCTCACACAACTTTCTTTTTCCCTTCTTAAATTTGCAGACACAAGAGTTATTGAAAGAACAATATTGATCCTACCATGTTCTTGGATAGAAAGATACCAATCAAATGTATTTGTTTTTTTATAGCATCGATTCATAACAAATGTTTTCTCAAGAGTCAAGACAAAGATACCGTTTTAATTGCTGTAGAATAATGAATTGTTGGGATACACTCTGACAGTAGCTGCGATGAATGCATCTGGAGGTCACCTTTATTTAAAAGGATTATCCACACAGGCTCAGACCTTTATGAGTGGTTTTCCGGATCTAATATTTGAGACTGTTAGCAGAATGGTAGCTGACGCAAAATGTGCTCATGGCCGATCTATACACTTAACCCATCTTTGTGAGTTGCGTGTGCCTTTGGCACTCTGTCCAACCCTCAAGCTGACTGACTTACTCAGCAGTCCATTAGCTAATGATGGTGGGTGGAGTCCATGATTCTCCTCAGCCAGCCTCACACATCTTATTTCACTCTCCTCTCCCCTCTTTCAGTGTTAGTTTCCTGGTTGATAATATGCAGCAGCCTTCAATTCAACAACAGTGAATAATATGTGTTCTCCTTAGTATGAAATATGCCATTTTTGACTGTTAGCAGATGCATTGTGATTGATTGGTGGGCCATTAGAATTGGATAGGAACACAAAACAAGGGCCCCTAGTATTATTTCTCTCTGTGACCCATGAGTTGGGTTGGTGGAATCGTCATATGATGTGCAGTTGATTATAAGTTGAAGAAATGTTAAGAGAGGGAAAAGTAAATGATGTGGGGCTTTCCATCAGAGTCTGAGGTCTGCTGCTCAGATGGACTCTTTCACACAGAATGAGAAACTGCAAGAGAGAAAGGGAGATGAGAAGAAAGAGAAAGGATGATACACCGGCGCAAATATGTGCTGATATTGAAGTTTGCAAGACTAATAAATATCTACTGCGAGGTCTGTCTCCATAGGTCTTCACCACAGTGGTCACTACTCCAAAAAAATGTACGTGCATTATGAATTTGTTATGTGAACAATAAAAGAGTGCTTTGACATGAACGTTTTTTGTGCCACTGCGTTATACGTTATCTTATGTAAGTATTCCTTCTGTGCATTTCAAAAAATGCATATCAACATTTGTCTTTATACTTCCAATAGACTCACCTGTTGTGCAGTTTTGGTACCTTCAAACTTGTGCAAGCTGGCAATTATAAAACGCATCTGCCCGCTGAATAGCCACTGCATCTGTGTTTTGATTTTAGTGGTGATTGCTGGTTCAATGGAGGGCTTCAAAAAGACACGTGGACTCTCTAACTTTCTATCCACAAGCTTATTTTCTTTGCTTTCAGCGTATGTACCACCATATTGCAGACAAGATGAACTCACTTGACCTTCCTGTTTCTCTTTCCCCTCTGTCTCTGCGGTGTAACCACACTTGAATCCTCCGAGACATCTTACCATACTTTGCATCTGTAATTCTCTTGAATTTGTTGACAAAGATGGACCAACTTTGTAAACAAACTCCAAAGTAACACCCATATTTACAACCCTGAAGAAAAAGTCGAGCCTCTCATTTTTAGATCATCTGTGAGTGATTTAATCAGTGGTGAACATGCCTCGATGTGGAGAGAGAAACTCTGCGCTCTTTTTGCTGATTGGAATCTCAAGGACTTCACTCCGTGATATACGAGGGACAGAGTCTCTCTTTAATTAGCACTGACATCATTCGGAGAAGAGTGAGAGAGAAAAGACAGGAAGGAGGGGGCTGATTGGCAGTGACGGAAGAGTGAAGACAGACGAGAGAGTGAAAGACAAAGTGATTTAGAAAGAATGAAGAGAGGCCTTAAAGATGGTAATAAACAACAGAGGGGGGAGGGGGGCAATGGGAGAAGAGTTTGTTGTAAATCAACCATCCTCTCTCTAATGCATGGCTTTCTGGAGGAGAACTCTCCCAATAGGCAAACAAGTGGTTCAGGGGGTGTTTTATTGTACATGCTGAATCTTCAAACAGTGAAATAGGCTGACGGCTATGTGAGCATTTTCCCTTAAGGATACAACATATTCTTGTTTCCTCTTAAACAAGGGTTAGGATGGATCACATCGATAGATTCATTATTCTTTACGTGACTCCTTAATGTTCAGTAACAGATGAACTGATTGTAAATGAGCATTTTTACTATTCATTTCACACACATCTTTCTCATATTATGTGCTGCACTGAAGTTTAACTCCACACCCATGAAGAGAATACATTATGGAATTAGCTCTTGCAGCACCACTGTACCATTTTGCAGAACTTTAATGGTCTTTTAATTAATTCACAGTTTCACTTACAACATTTGGACGATCATGATGCATCATAAATCCAGTTCATCATGCATCTAACAGCCCACAACACCTGATAAACAAACAACCCAACTGTCAACCAATTTATTCTATTCCATTGGTTAGGGTAGCCCCCAACCCCATCAACAGGTCCTTCATTTACACACTGTAAAAAGAAAACTGTTGTTTTAACGGTAAACTTCCGGCAGCTGTGGTTGCCGAAACACTACCGTAAAATTACGGTAAACATTTTCTTCATTTACTATCGATACTGTTGATTTTACGGTTAAAAAATGTGCCTCATTCCATATTTTACTGTTAAAAAAAAAAGTTTGAACCTTTAAAAAAATGTGTTTTACTTGAAAATTTACATGGAAATACCGCTTAAAATAAAGTTTGTTTCATGGCATATGACGGTTTTTTGCTTGACAATTAACAGTCTAAAATATAAACTACTAATTTATTCTGTAAAAATTACTGCAAATATTAAGGTTTGCACAGAAATTCCCCTCAAAAATTACAGTAAATCAATGTCTATTAGTAATAGCAATGAGTGCTAGTGCTGCTAATTTTATGGTTAAAAATGGTGTTTTAGTCCATATTTTACTGTAAAAGCATGTACATTAATTGTATAATTAGTACTATGAATTATAAACTACTGCTTAAATCCATCAATGTAAAAATCTAACAAAAGATGTTTGAAGCATACTTTACTTCTCTATATTTATCAGAGTAGAATCAGAACATAATATAAAATAAGAAAAGATCACATGTAAAGAAAAAAATTAATATACTTTGAATATTCAGCCAAATTAGCATTTCCACTGTTATCATTCATTCTGTTCTGTAAACTTAAAACAAAGAGCATGAATTAATATTGTCAAATTACTTAATGTACTAAAACAGCAACACAAAAAATATCCACCTTAAACTTTTCAAATATATAAACTCTTTATTTGATATTTGTGAGGTTGTAAATATCAAATATTTGAAGTTTTACATATCACAAAATATCTATGAATAACATCATAACATCATCTATAAAAACATCATGTAAGAAATGTTCACTTTGAAACTGTTTCAATTTCAAACTTGTGTAGTAGCTGAAGACACAATTTGCCAAGAAACCTTGAGACTTAATTTGAGAACATTTAAGTGCATTTTTTGGTACAAATATAACCACAAAGTGACATCAGTCTACATACAGGGTATCATTTTCACGTTATCAAAATAAAATCATCCCTGAAGGGGAGCAAAATTTCAAATCTTGCATCATAAAGCTAAAGAATATACAATCTCTATGAGTGCAAGGAATTGTAACACTTCACTTGAGAGCTTTACCATTTTTAAGACAATTCTGGAACTAGTAACAACATGTACAAACTGTACCAGACAATTTATCTAGTAAAAATATAGCTTTTGTAAAACTTTCAGAAATTTAACTCTAACAACAAAATATCTGCATTTTATATAACATCCAGTGTACCTTTTATCATATCATCCCTCAGCATCACTGGTAGGTCCACTCGTGGTCAGCAAGGTCTGAGATCAGAGTGAGGACCCTGGGATTGACTGAGAACACTTTCTTCTTCTTCTTATTCCACTCGACTTTGGTGCCTTTCTCAGGATTTATTGAAAAGAAACATCTTTAAGAAGGAAGGAAAGAAAGAAAGAAAGAAAACATCAGATGGGTCATCAAATGCAGTGTATTTTCTAATATTATAAAAAGAAAGAAATTTTACCGTTGGAGGAACTCCAGTGTAGACCGTAGTTCCACTGGGTAGTGTATGTTGAAGCAGTAGTAACTGCCAAAACATCAGGCAGATGTGAAGGAAGTGATGTGGTTGTTGACAATCTCTTGGTCGATGCTCAACATAAATGTCTCAGCGGCAAAGCAGGAGGACCCTAAAAAATACAAGAGACAAGAGCTTCAATATCAGCCATAAATACAAATCCAGTGGTACTTATTTCTTACAGGTTTGGTTCAGTTTACTTACCACACACAATAAGGCATTTGATGACCCATCTGATGTTTTCTATCTTTTAGAAGTAAGTTAAGTTGATTCAAAGTATGTCTGTCCCAACTCGTGTATATTCTGTATTTCTTCAACAATGTTTTGAATGGTAGACACTGGAAGAAGATGCTGTCCCTGCAGTTTTATGTAAAACATACATATATTTCTCAGATACAGGTCACTGAAATTAGACCCATCCCCAATAATGTTTTCAGCATCTGACATGCTGGCAACTCCCTGTGTGCTAGCACTTGTAGTGGGACTCTCACACTGTGTATCTTTGGTTGATGGACAAATCACATTTTCTGACCAATGTCTGTGCTTTCTGGGCATGTGAGAGGTAAAGGACGTTTTTGCAGTGAACACATTTTTGCATCCTCTCACTGGGCAAGCTACATGACGCCCTTCTGCTATGTGCTCCTTTAAGTGAGCGACCAACGATTTAGTTCCCTCACACTGGCGTTCACAAATTGAGATGGTGCATTTTAATGGCGCTAAAGTCGTATCCTGAGTAACTGTTGGTGTACTGCTGTGGTGACGATAGAAGTGCGACTTTAACGCGGTATATCCAGAAAACACCTGCTTACAACTTGTTCCAACACATTTGAAAACACGTCGGGGTTCATTGCGGTGCAGTTTGCAATGTAAAACATAGGCTTTTACAGACATAACGTTTTCTCCACATACATTACAGGAATACATATTCAACAGTCAAAAACACACAGAGCTTATATCCACAACACGAGCAGCGTAGTTAGCTAACCGGAGGCTTCAGCACAGACGGACCCGCTTTAGCTTGATGCTAAGCGGCTAACTACACAGCGCATTTTTTTTTAAAGCAGTCAAACTGATTAAACGATTGCTAATAATTCACTCGGTCTCTTTAATTGGTTTTGCTGTACTTACCGAGGTGTACTGACGACAGGCTTTGGCTGGAAATCATAAAAAAGTCCAGACGCTGATGAAAGCTGCTCCTCTGGTGAAGACCGTGAACCGGAGTGTGTCAGAGGTTAACGTACGATGCGTCAGATGCGATGCGCTGATTGGCCCGTTTTGAATTTCAGGCGCGCTGTCAAAGAATGCACAGTCTGTCGAACGAACTGTAGGGGGGCATACGACTTCTACTCAGTTTAGATAGATAGCTCAGATTAATGTTTTAAAACAAATGTGTGTGTGTGTGTGTGTGTGTGTGTGTGTGTGTGTGTGTGTATATATATAATACAAAAGTTCATATGAGAGTTATTTTCAAGATATGAATTTAAACATTTTAAAACATTTAAAGGCAAACTGTTGTCTTAGGATAGATATTGTTAATATAATTCATTGTAAAGGGAAATAAACAGGCTCTTCAACCATATGAAAAACAATGACAATTAGCATTGTAACAACAGAGAAATAATCTAAATAAAGTTAAAAATTAAAAGTTAAAAATAAAGTTTTCAGTTTGAGTTGTTCGGTTATCAGCACAATAGTATAGTACAATAGTAGTTACAAACTGCATTCTTTATGAGAAATGAATGTAAAAACTGTAGTGTGACCTGTTATAAATATTACAGTATGTTTCAGTGATCAGCACAACAGTACATACATTTAACTGTGAAATATTGTATTCTTTTCAAGAAATAAATGCAAAATTCACAGTATTGAATGTTATACATATTACGGCATTTTTCCATTAAAAAAACTGTGCAAGAGTAGGGAAACGTATTTTTTCAAGAGAAAAAATGTAAAAAACACAGTTTTTTCCTGATTAACTTATTTACGGTGATTCTGTGTTATATAAACAGTATCAAACTGTTTTTGAGATTTACAGATTTTTACTGTCACGATTGACAGTTTTTCACCGCAAAATTTACGAACATTTTTTACAGTGCATCACTGTTATGGTGTAGCTCTGCCATTGTTGATTATCAGCATCTGATAGAATCTAAGGCCGATCCACCCACAGTCAATCTGATCATCTTTGGAAAAACCAAGGTATGTTGTCTTTCTGGACTTGTCTTTACAGATATCTTTCCTGTCTAATACATTTCTGTCAAAGGAGATTCTTCAGCTCTATTGTTGGTTTGACCCCCCGCAGTTGAGGCTGCTATGACCTGATTAAACTCAACACCTCAAAGTGACATCTGTCTCGCCGTGGTTAAATGTAAAACACAGCATTGCAGTGGTGTCAAAGGAGGAGAGAGACTTCCTTATTCCCACAGACCCACCCACAATTCCCCAGATGGTCCAGGGTTTGAACTGGCATCCTTCTAGTCTCATAGTTGCTTCCTTCACCTTCAGGCCTCCACCACAATACTGCTAGTCCTGTGAAATTCAAGTCGTCACATTAATGCATGAAGGGAATACTTTTTAATATGGCTGGATCTTTGCTTTTCACAGTGTATGCTATATGTTTGGTTATTCCTGGCTGGTAGTGCATTAGTTAAAAAAAGAAAAAAAAAAGGTTGAACTCATGGTGTGTAGTGTTTATACTGAACAAGTAATGGCATTCTCCTCTGATTTTTTGGATGAGACAAAGGTAGATTTATTGAAAGCAGTGGTTTTGGGATTTTTTTAGTACACTGAAATGAACCCTGTAAATGTAGAAATGGAAACCCCTTCTTCTGCTCAAGAAGCCGAGCCTCTCTTTCTATTTTCATGTGAGTTGCAATTAGGGATGGAAATTGTTACTTGTACAATTATCCTGATGCTTGATGTCAAAAACTCCAGTCATTTAAAATGAAAAAGGATTCCATTGGTTTTCTTTGGAGAAAAAAAACATCATAAACATCCATGCTGCTAAAGTAACAAAGTCCTTCCTGTATGCTGGTAAAAAGCCATTAAGAATAGGAACCAGCGGTTCTACTTGAGTTCCTCTTACTCATGCAGCTACTTGCCTATTTGCATGTTTTCTTTCTTTCTTTCTTTCTTTCTTTCTTTCTTTCTTTCTTTCTTTCTTTCTTTCTTTCTTTCTCTTTTAGTAAGTAACCACAGTGAAGTAAACACTTTTCTTGTTGTCTGGAATCAGTCTCATATTTGCAGACATTATCCAGCACTGTATGAAACAGGGGCTTCTGTTTTTTGTTCCTCATCTTGTCTTTGACTTAAACAGTGCCTCTTGATCCAAACTCAAATAGAAGGCGAGCCCTGTTACTGCTTTGAGAGCAGCTATGTTTTAGTTGCACTTGAAGGGAATGTAATTGAATTTTCAAATTTCTGCAGGTTTGAAAATATTTCATGGTTGTGCAGGTGTCCACTATGTTGGAATGACAGTGACTGTGGTTTGCATAATTAATGTAAGCTGCAGTCCCAAGAGGAGCAACAACACAGAAGGTTTGCAGTTTAAAACTGCTTTCCAAAGTAAACTAGTTACATTTACATACAGTTCCCCTGCACACTTGCATATATATATACACCAATGACCACAGCATGAACTGTTGAATTAACCTCTGTGGCTAATTACAAATAGTAAAACTAATGGCACATAGTAGTTGCTTTGTAGTTTAACGAATTTAACCACTGAGGCTATTTAGCACAATGATTCAGAGCTAAATTGATCCAATTCCTGAAGCTTGGCTGGAAAGTGAATATTGTTTTAGCTAAGTTCATGGAGTTTGTATAACACAGTATTTGACTCGTATTTTTGTCATTTCAAGGACCTTGGTAGCACACAGATTTGTGTAGCTTTGTTGCAATTGGTCCGAAAATGTGTTCTCTTTGGTGGAGTTAACAAAAAAAATGTGTTCATTCAGTAGCATTCTGTCACCAGACTGTGTGTGTATGTGCGTATGATCATTCTGCACACAAACTGGAAAATTGAAAGACCGGACGGGGGGGGGGGGGGGGGGGGGGGGGGGGGGGGGGGGGCGCTTCACTGACTGATCAAGCCCTCCTTATCCCATAATGCAGTGTGTGTGGGTTGAGAAGGGGCTGAGAAAGTTCCCTTGGCTTTTCTGGGTAATCCCATGATAAATAAACTGGGAAGACAAGACCACCACTGCTATCTGTAAGCCAATACTCCCAGAGAGGAGGGATGGCCCTGGGCTTGGCCTGCTTGGAGCTTACTCTCCTGCTGCACTCTTCTTACACTCTCTTGCTCTGGATGATATGTGCACAAGGCAGAGAAGCAAACATATGGGCATGCAATTTATTGATTTACATGTAGGGTCTAATGTCTATGCACATCCACTAGAAGTCGAAGTCATGTGTAAAGTTGTCAACATACTGATCAGTCCACAGCCTTCAGCAGTGGAAATCACATTTCATTGGTTAGCTCAAGTGCACATAGAATACATGCCTGGTATTTCCCTAAAGTCTTCCCATGTGTACGACATGCATCCCACCAATCTGCCCTGTCCATCAGTCTCTGTCCTCAGGCAATCACATGAGGAATGCTGAAATTGTGAAGGTATAACAAGGACAAACAGGTGCTCACACACACATAAACCTATAGAGAACCAATTTCTCATGCTGTGGCTAAATGGGGTTTTCATTCTCACGCCATCATCAGGTCAGGAGATAATTGATCTACGGCCCTGTTCAAGCCCTCGTCGTTATTCAACCTGTCGTCTGATTGGCCTTTAGGCTTATGTGCTCAGAAGGTCTATCTTATGAGAACATGTCTCAATTTCTTAAGAGGATCCAGTGAAAGCGTAATGTTTATTTTCCCTTTCCTGACTTTGTGTTCTGTTTACAAAAATGTATTTAGTTAGGCATTGGAAGGATTTCTGTCTATGTTTTTGTTTTGCACTGCAGCCTTTTCTCCTATCTCTTTGAAAAGTGTTTTTAGTTTTGACCCTTTGCTATGTGGTTGTAAAAATAACTGGGTAAAGCAAACAGAACTGTGAGTGTCCTCTTCTTGATGTTCATTTTTTAAAAGGATGTTTACATTTTTTGGTCTCAGAGAATAGCAAAGTGTCACGCAAAGGCAAGTGAGAAATGGCACTGGGTTTAAAACATCAGGCGTTCGCTTTGGAAAGTTCACAATGACACGATTAGATACTGTCTTAATCCTCCATTTATCACCCCTGCAGAGACATGATAACAGGCAGCTCTGACCTTTTTTGGTTGTGTTTATGTGCTGAACTGAATTAATTGGATTTAGTCTTTTGAAATGTCTGTCTAATGATAATAATTATGATACACTAAACTTTCATTGTGCTGTTCTGAGAACTCAAAGATGCTTAACAAAGAATATCAACAAAGCAGAACAGTGGAAACTAAACAATAAAGAAACGAGAAGGAGAAAGAAAAACACAGTTAGTTAGTGGTTGTAGGCGATGTTAAGGAGGTGACTTGTTAGAACCTTTTTGACGGTGGAGAGTCAGGGGCTTGTCTCGAATGTTTTTTGGGAGAAAGTTCCAGAGGGTGGGAGATGGAGAAGGCCCGAGGCAGGGAGGGGGAAGCCATGTTATGGAGGACTTTGTAGGTGCAGCTTCATGCTAATCATGTCTGCATCACACTGCACACAGCGGAGTACTTCTGCCATCACACTAAGACCTAGAAAGTACTGTAAGCAAAATACAGCAAGACAGTTTTTTACACCCCCCCCCCCCCCCCATTAAGTTGATCTCATAGAAATGTGTGTTTTTTTGGTTTTTTTTTGCTAAATAAGGAAGATGCATTCAGTTCACTAAAACCATATCCTCTATATATGCTCATGTGCTTGAAAAAATGTTTAAGCAGGGGAGACATTTATAGCTTCTCTGCCTCTTGGAATTAACAATGTTTTACTAAGTAATTGTATCATTTGCTACAAACACTAGTTTACATGCAAGCGTTTATAACTCTGGAGTGAGCAATAATCAAAGGTGGGATCAGTAAAATATGAAGTAAACTGTAAATGTAATAATTTCCATTTTAGTGAGCAGCCCCGCTCTGACAAATCTGGCAGACTTTGTTGTCATTAAAAAATGTTTTTAAAAGGTTCATATTTCAAGCGTTCCCATAAATGTCCCGATACATCATCTAGTGCAGACGGTATGTAAATTAATTATACCTTAATCGTCTGTAGAAGTGTTACAGCACAAACAAATAGCATTTGGCTCTATGTGTTGATAAACTTCATGGCCAAAACAGTTGCTATGTTCTATCTTTTCTCACCACCACAAAGTAAGGAGTCTGTGTGTGTGCGTGTGTCTGTGTGTGTGTGTGTGTGTCTGTGTGTGTGTGTGTTTTCATGTCCATGTGTGGCTGTGAGCCGCTCTACCACATGTGAGCATGCTTTATTGGTCCAGAGGGAGCTTAGGTTAATGCAATAAAACAACCATCCCGTGCCCAGCGCCAGTCTTAGGACAGGATTTAAGACCAGAATGTAGTTAAGCTAAAGTAGAAGAGAAGAGCTAGAGCAATGTGCAAACAGAGCAATGAAGATGAAAAATGTTCAGGTAATAAGTTACAACGCTCACTGACAATCCCCTCTGCTCAAGAGCAGCAGGCTGTTATGTAAAAACGTTCATTTATAAGGCACAGGAGTTGACGGATCTGCCTCACCCTGGAGGGTAAGCGTATTTTTAACACGCTTGGAGACACGTTTTGTCGCCATTATTTAACACATATTTCAGCTTAGCTTCCCAACATACTTATCCAAACTCTTCCCAGCTTGTGGACACACCCCTTCCACCAACCATTTAAACATCGATGCTTGCCAGTTCCTTCTCAAATAAACTTTTTCGTATTTGTTTGTGCATTCCATTGTCTACACACTTGGAAACACGGGCGTTTTAATGATTTTTATCAAGTCAAACTGTTTAAGGAAAGTTGTAAATGTTGACATTTCAGTATAAGTATGATTACTATGTGCTTTAATACATTCCTACCAACTACAACTTTCTGATGTTTTGCTGTTATTTTATTCCATGCGTGTGTACGCTTCAAAAAGAATTTAAAAAATGGCACTTTTTCATAGAAAGTCTTAGTGTTCCTTGCTTGTTATAAAAACATCAACAGGAATTAGAAGAAACCCCTGGTCTTACTGGTACTTAAACAAATGTCTTCTTTACTAAATCACAAATGAATATTTAGCACCACTTGATGTTAAAGTTGGACATCCTCACACAGTACAGTGACTCATCCCTCGAGACAAAGCGGTGAATATGCATTGATCACTTTAAAGAGCTACTACAGTCCAGCGCCGAAGAGCCATTACATTCTGTCTCTCCGGTTAATTGAGGACCACTTAATAACACTGGCCTGAGGCTTTTAAGCCAATGAGATATCATTGATTTTACCTCTCGGTTTGCAGCACACGCCCCGTCATTTTCATGACCCGGCTGTCTCCTCCTTTCCACTTCTGGCTTTAATAGCCCAATGGAGATACTCGCCAGCTCTGCCAACTGAGAGCACGTGCATACACCTCCATGAGGTAGTGGAATGTTTTACATTTACTGTCAGCCCTCCTGGCAATAACTCACTCGTCGCACCATTTTCTTTCATCACATCCCTCACTCAGGACCCTCCATGTCCCCATGCTCTCCGTAACTCAGAAGTTCTCTGTCCCATAAATCTTTTCATCTCTCTTCATCTTGCAATCAATAACCCAAAATGTTCTACATTCTTCATTTAAAAGTGATGGCATCATTCTGAAAAAAGCAGTTAATCTTACTTTGAATAATTTATTTGCTTTTACTGTATATGCTTTCAACTATGTAGGCGTCAATTGGTGGTTAAATGGAAGTCATCCTGTAGCTCCACCCGTGCTTTTATATATTTTTCCTAGCCTAACAGGTGTGTGTTTGTTCTATCATCTCCACAGGTGGACAAGGTGTGTGGCCTTTCAACTGGGGAACCCACAGGCATGCAGACTACAAACCCAGAGGTCACAACCTCCACTGTGACCTCATTTTCTCCTCCTCCATCTGCTGCCCCCTCCCAGCCTCTGCCAGAGCAGCGGCTGGGTCAGTTAGCCAACTTGAGGAGGTAAGACAATGCAAACCACAGTTAAGTGTTTTTTTTTACAAGAATGAACTTGCCCTTTTGTCAATAAGTCATTGGAGAGATTAAATCAATTTAGTTAAAAACTGGTCACATAGTCAGAAGAGTCGAAGCAGTGTGCTTGTGTCTATTCACAGCTGCCATCACTTCCCTCTGACTTCATATGTTAACAATACACACCCACTCACACACACAGTACAGTAAATGTAGGGCCTGGCATTACAATCTATGCCCTCCACCTGGCCTCTGAGGCAGCCACCCCATGCCCACAGCAGCTGGCATTGGTTTGCCAGGAGAGGGGGAGGGCAAGGAAGATTAATCTTGACGGACCAACAATTTCCTGTTTACCCAGACAGCCATACCACCAACTCTGCACACCAGCCGGCCTAAGTTTAAATAGCATCACACAGAAACACACACACACACACACACACACACACACACACACACACACACACACACACACACACACACACACACACACACACACTCACTCACTTACTCACTCACTCACTTGCAGTGTTGCCTGCCTGACCTTGTTCTAAACCATGAATCACTGCACCCATGCCAGCCTAGCTGACAGGCCTTGCCTGGCAATGCCACAGCCATTCATGGCTGCACAATCCAGCTCCCTTCCTACTGCCAACACTGACCAAAGCACATGTGAGCACTGACCACTTCAGAGACATGGCAACACCCGCTGCATTAAAGGGAGACTGCTGAACATTTGAAACATGATAGAGTAAAGCAACATTTATGTTTCATTTTTAATGGGAAAAACTATAAATTGAGAATTCTGCACAAATGTCCTTGACTCTCCTGTGAATATTTGCACATGTTCAGATGTTTGCCCATGTTTGTGTCCTGCCCTAACTTGTACATTACATACACGTTTCTGTTTTATTTGTTGGGGTGGTATGGGGCGAGTTATTATTGACTTTTGTGTGGTGTGGCCTGGTCTCTGCATGTGCATGAATAATCACTCTCTTCCAGGGTCAACTGACTGTCTTTTTTCCCTCCTCCCCCATGTGTCTTGTCATGTCATCGTTCTGTTTCTTTTTTTTTTTCTTTTTTTTTTTTATCACCCCACCTTGTCGCATCCTTGCATCCTCCTTGCTTGCAACAATCTTCCCCTGGACTCCAACTCCCATCATTCCCAGCTCGTTCCCCTTGAAACCTTCCAAGAACAATAAACATAATCTGAGAACCCTCTCTAGGTAAGCATGAACCCATGTGTCTCATTTCTGACAGTTTGGCACACACTTTATCGAGCAATGACTGCTCATAGTCGGGGCTCTTTTAGATACTTGTGACATTTCATTTACTGTAAATCAAATTAGTTTTTTGGGGTTAGTGGGTGATGCATTTTTTTTAACCTTTTACAAACCCTAAATGACTTGAAGAAAAACCTGTCATGACACTTGCTGTTTTTCACTCTGCCTGGGGGTGGGTGGTAAAACAGTGTGGGACTGATGACAGTGTCTATATCTATGATAAGTCAGAGGATCTGTTGAAGCAAGCCCTCTGCAAGAGAACATTATGGAAACAAATCTGCTGACTCATGAAGTTGTCACATTCAAAGCCAATTATTTCTTTCTACAATCTCCATCATTTATCACATGAATGTGTTCATTAAGGACACTGTTAATAGTTGGTGCTGTAACATAAGTGTGACGAAACATGTCAATCAAACAAATGTGGCCACAATCACACACTGCATTTTCTCCATTGTTTGTTTTCCCAAAATTGCTTTTGATTTAGAGAGATTTCAACATTATAAAATGGCTTAATTCCCTTTCCCCATGTTTCTGCCTTTACTTAGGGAGTTCTTGATGTACCTGCAGCGCTACAGGTCATTCTTTGCAGCATTACCAGAGATGCTGTGCGAAGGGGAGAACGTCGTGGATGACTCGACGTGCTGGAGTGGAGATGATGTGGTGGAGAGGTAAGAAGCATTCACATTAAACTTTCAAGGGGTTTCAGACAACCAGAGATGAGATGTTCCTCTGTTATCGATGGACAGTTAAATAGGATAGAAAAGAAAAGGCTTGACATTCTAATAAGATTTTTATTCTGCTGCAGAACACTGCTATAAGAGACGATGTTGGTACGTCCAAATGAAAGAGTTTCATTATCACCTCCTGTGGCTAACCCCGAGCTGACTAATATCAACTAAACTCTGTTCTTTTTTGATGAAGTAAGAGCACTAAACATTGATTAATTTTGGTATTCCACTTGAACTGTGGTGAGTGCAGATTGTTCGTCATGATTAGGCAACATTTTGTATCATGAAAAAATTCTTTGCCATGGCCAATAGTTGCATAAACACACTTTTTGGCAGCAGTGGAGCTTGGAGATGAAAACATAAAATTTCTCAAAATGACGGTAACTGCCTGTCTCCTACCAAATAGGTCATACAGTTCACCTCAGAAAATTAACAGCAACTCCTTGCTTTGAGAAACATGTGTTATGATTCATTTGGATTTCAGGTGAATTAACTAAGCTTTAGTTTATTTGTGTATTTGTGTCGCAGAATGTTTGAGAGTCAGTCAGGCTGGCTGTTGTTAATCAGTGGGGAAATAAGGAAGTCATTAAAACCGTCTCTAGGTTGAGTGAAAGCAGGCAGGACAAATAGTTGCTAAACTCTGTTCTCCTTTATATTTGACTCATCTCATCTGCTTTCTGTGTGTGTGTGTCTCTCTGTTTTTGAGCTCCATTATGTCTAATATTTATGAGTTTTTTAAGTCATGCAGATTTGTAGGTTTAGCCCTGGAATGCCGTAACTTTTACGTTCACCTCTCAGACACTGATGTTATGACTCTTTTGCTCATTTACTTTGTTTGTATTGGTATTATATGATACGTGACAATCAATTCACACAACACGAGACTGACAGGGCCATCACAGTACACATAGTGCTAGACATCATATCACAGTGTAAACATTTAAAGGACGAGTAAAAAAGACTAGATAGATAGATAGATAGATAGATAGATAGATAGATAGATAGATAGATAGATAGATAGATAGATAGATAGATAGATAGATAGATAGATAGATAGATAGATAGATAGATAGATAGATAGATAGATGATACTTTATTGATCCTGAGGGAAATTCAAGGCATCCAGTAGCAGTGGTAGATAGGTTACACATGGGGTGTTAGAGTCTGTGATTTGTTAGAGTCCCAGTACCTCACTTTTTCTTGTTATCTTGGAGGTCCCCTATGTCCAAAATGTTCCATGTTGAAGGAACCAGAGCAAACAACAAGAAAAAAAAAAATGCGATAAAGACATAACATCATCTGACAACATGATTTTTACAATCTTTTTCACCTATCTCTGTAGCATTTCTCAGAGAGAAAGTCTTGTCTATACAGTGATTGTGGGAGATTCCTTATTCAGCCATTTTCTAGTTATTGCTTTTCTTCCACCAGCTAATCGTATTTACAGTAAATATCTGATGTGCTTTTTCAGCCCAGCTGGCACATTTCCCAAACATAAAACACTGAAGGTAAAATCAAGCTCTGTCGAGATAATTGTTCATATTATTCATGTCATTACATCCACCCAGTATGAAGTAATATTAGGGCACTCCCAATAAGTTAGGATATTACTGTTTGCTGCTTGTTTGTGTGTTTGGTTGTGTGCTTTTGTCTGCATGAGAAGAATCGAGAATACAGATCATTGAATCAATGTGGGTCTGTAACTAATTCCCCCTGCTGGATCTGTTTCTCAAATGCTCTCACAACTCAGTCCTCAATTATGACAAGGTTGTGCTCTCAGTCTTCTGCGGTGGCCCTAAACTGGCTACCATTACCATGGCAACCTCAGCTCTTGGCACTGCCAATGTTGGCCTTGACAGAGGAAAACAGCAGTCTAGGGATGCCATTTCCCCGTCATCCAACCCAAGTGCTTGTCAAAGTCTTTGGCTCATGTTCATGTTGTCAGATTAAGTCATACATTATGCTTCAAGTGAGTACATGGGAAGACATTACACATGTGAACAGATGCCTCTTGGTCTGAAAAGACCTTCTTTTACTGCCCTCAGGAGTTGACTAATGTGTTTTCTCTGAGATTTTTCATGAATCAAAGAGTTTGTAGTTTGCTTATAAACATGTAGCTTTCAAATCACTTCATTCGCTCAGTTGAGGTTTCCCTTTTCTCTTATTTTTGTCTTCTGTTCTTCTCATTTCCTCATCGATATGTCATTGCCCAGTCCTTTCATACCCTTCCCAACTACTGAGGATCTGCCAGTCTCTGAGACATATTGAGCAGACCACCCATTCATCAGGGCTTGGGGCAGCATGACAGCACACAAAGTACAGTAGAGAGCCAATATGTGCATGCTAGAGGCATGCTCTGGAGCATCTAAGCCAGTACACATGGTGGGGCAACCATTTAGGACCAAAACATTTGTAATATTATTTAATAGGGCACTGTTTAATTTTTTTTTAGCAAAAGTGCTAATAGATTGTAACAGTGTGTATCCTCTCATGTGTGACTTGGAGTCAAATTTTCTTGGCGGAATAAGAAAGTAGCATGCCACTTACACATTTGGCTCCACTCCAACCTATTTCCCTATATCTGACTCTGCTGTCATGTACTGTATCAGAGAGAGAGAGAGAGAGAGAGAGAGAGAGAGGGGGACAAAGAGTTTTAGGACAGGGCATGAACAGGGTTGGCGATTTGGTGCCGTTATGCCCCCTGAGCCTCTCCGTGCCCCTGATGAGAGAAGCATGATGGAGTGATGTGGGGGAGGGAGGGAGGGAGGGAGGGCCTTGGCAGCATAAAGACCCATTGTGGAGTCAGTGGGGCACAGCCCTGCCGTGGGGACCCCCAAAGCCTGGAGGGGAAACAAAGACCTTCCTATGAGGCTGCATGGGAAAGACTTGGACATCACTGCCACTACTACTGCCACTGCCCACACCATGCCTGGGAAAGTCACATGAAAAAAAGCCACTAGGATGCGAGAAGTGATAGTCAGAGATGAGAAGATACGTGACGAGGAAAAAGGTGGTGTCAAAAATGGCATGGGTGAAGATGGATTTGATGTCTCACTGTCCGACTTCCTGTGTAGTTGGTACACAATGCCACAGAGGGCTGGGTGGGTTTTGCCCACACACAGGAAGACACATAAACAACACACTCACACGTCAATCTACACAGCATCCATATGCTATTCAACAGCTGGAGGGCTTATCCATTCAGACACAATCATAGTGTTCTCTGGCAAGGGGACACATCCACATGTGAGAACACATGTACACACAAACACACACACACATACACGCACACACAAACACACACACACACACACAGTTGTATGTTGTAGTACTTCAAAGCACATCAAAGGCATTTGCGGTTTCAATTCCCTCCCTTTCTTTATTCAGCATCTGATGACAGAAGAGCAAGCAAGGGGCAGGCAGTTGTGCTTTTCAACTAAAAGTGTGTGTTGGCATGTGTTAAAATATATCTGAACATTTTAAGGACTCACGTGTGTGAATACTTGGCACCTTATCTTTTTCGACCTCATTCTTTATTTGGGCTATAGCCACTATTTATCTATCTCAATTTTCTTATCACAATCTAATTTATCGCCATCTGTCTTCACCGTGATAATGAGACAATCTGTGCTGCTTCTTGCTTTTTTTTTTCGAGAAACCTTTGCACACACATGGTTACAGAAAATGTATGGAGAAATGCTGTAGGCTATAACCACTGTTATGGCATCACAAGGACTTGACTGAAAACACATGAGGAGGTAACCTCAACGGACGTTTCATTAGACAATTACCTCTTATTACAATTTTTCCCAGACTTCACACAGTATTTATTTATATGGGTGGGGAACATGTTTGATATATGTTGACATTATCATCTAATGTCAGAGCTTAGTAGGAGCAACTAAGCGGATTTAAAAAAGAGAATGCTGATGCTGCAGTGATTGGTCCCTGAGTGGTTCGGTAAGAGAAGGGGTAACGTTAGGGTAAAGCAAGACTGAACACTGCAGGCTAGTTGTGGTAGCAGCAAGTCAAACGTATTACATCGTCACAGGTGGCAAATGAAAGCCAGGTGGAGCGGAGGCCACCGTTTCAACAAGTATACACCTGAAGTATGCAACCTGAAAAGGGTTAAAAAAAAAACAGCATGTTAATGAATCACAGTCAAGAGCTGTTGTGTTTTTGATAGACATTAAAACAAAAGTGCAGTGTGTATCTTTTGTAAATGATATTATTTTCATTTGAGATGCTTCTATGATCTGCTTTACCAAATAAAATTGTATGGCAAATTCATTTGCTTATGTTTATCAGTGTGCTCTGTCCCTATTTTGAAGAAATATACTTGTGGTCCCACTCACAAGTGGCTGGCAGACTTGCAGCTTGCGGTTGTTGTAGCCTAAGACTTCCTGGACCAAATGATGAACTACAGATAGCAGAATTCACTCTGCATTCTCAGCTCATGTCATCACAGCAGGACTTAAAAGAAACAGGACAGAAAAAAAAGGTTGCCTGTTTGAAGTACTTCTACAGTGCATGTGTTAAAAGATAGTCTGAACTTCATGAGCTTCTTCTGACATACGAACCCTTAAGAATTTGACATGAGTGGGTGTTTGTGTGTCGTGCATGTGCGTACGTCTGTTGACGTTTTTCAGTAAGAAGAGAGAAGTAATATTTCATCATTTTAACTTTTGGGATGTTTCCAAACTTTTGGATTAGTTCAGGCATGACGAACCAGAGACAATACAGCAGTGTGAGTGCTTCTAAATGCCTTGCATTTTTATAAGGTTATGACAATCCGTTTGTTTATCATTTTGACATCTGGAATCTATTCTGCTATTGCAGGGAGAGGATAAAAGAGAGAGAGAGAGAGAGAGAGAGAGAGAGAGAGAGAGAGAGAGCTGCACAGGGCAAAGCGTTCACCTCTCTAACTCGTTTTCACTTCCCATCCTTCTCCGTGATCAATTGAAATATAAAGAGTCAGACAATTCTCAGCTTTGAGCGTGTATTGTTTATTTATGTGGGAAGCTTCAGGTGAAATAAGTTGAATGCATGGAAAGTTGGAATGCATGCTGTAATAACCATTGTTAGGGCATTTCAAACTTTATATCCTGTCTTTCTCTCTCTCTCTCTCTCTCTCTCTCTCTCTCTCTCTCTCTCTCTCTCTCTCTCTCTTACACCTTCGCCTCTGCCATTCGTGTTTGGCGTCAGTGACCAACCTCTCCGGCCTTCCTTTTGGCCCTCTCTCAATTACTGCTTCTATTCCTTCTTAGCGCAGATTCAGTGGCCCTTCCCTTTCCCATAACCCTGGTCTGCTGCCTGGGACCTCAGAATGACCCCCCCCCCCCCCCTACATTACTGCATTGCTTAGACTCTCTCATTGGGCCTGCATCTTTGTGTGTGGTGTGTGTGCACGTGAGAGAAAGAGAAAAACAACAGTGATCAGGTTCCAGTAACTGAGAGTTATTTATTCTCTCTGCAGTGGACTGTGTGAGTTTGGAGTTGTGGTGTTTCTCAATCTGTAGCTGTGAAAAAGAAAATTAAAAAAAAAGGTGGAAATTGTGTTCAAATTCGATTTGTGTTGATGCTGTGTAACCAAATGGGACTTGTATGCCTCACCGAACAATTATTTACCAATTTTGGACTTAATACTCCTCTGGGTGAAAAGTGTTTATGTGTGTTGGTCTCCTCAAGTTGAGGTTTGTTGGACTGCGTTTTTCTTATTACGTGTTTGCGAAATTACTCTCCAACTCTTGTCAGACTCGCTGTCATCACTTTTATAGAAGGCACAGAGTTTTACAGCCCATCCTGCTGTTGTGTGTCCAACCAGTGGAGTGGCTAATATAATTAAAATGCCACAATAGACTGGCATGTTTTACTGGAGTCGGTCCTAGTGGGCGAGGTACATGCAGCGTGTACCCACTGACCTTTTTGCTTGCCCATTGGCAAGGCATCAAACTCATAGCAGGAGAGGAGGATGAGAAGTGGAGGGGATAGATGGGCTTCATAGGGGGAAAAGGAAGTGTGGGTGAGAAAACAATGGATAGAAGAAGACGTCAGCGGATGAATGATGAGGGGAGAAAAAAAAGAGGGATGTAGGTCAGTCGCAGCAGGAAGCCGTGGCTTTCGGAGAGCCCTCCGTTTTTGTGGCTTAATTGCCTCTATGAGCCTGTTTGAAGTGCGCACTGCTAGCATGTCTGGGTGCCAGCCAGTGGCGCTCTGTGTAGGGGTTTGTGATCTGCGGGGTTGTGTCCGCCTCTTGAGCATCGTTCCCATTATGACACACGTTGTGACGTAGTAAGGTAGTTGACAAAGAACAAAACCCTGAAAGCGGGTCCTCCCTGATGTAAGCTCTCTGATGATTATATGCAACTGTAAATGCAACACGACATCGCCCAAAATACTATGCGTAAAGCAAAACAGTCAATGATGAGTCTTCGAGGATGATCCCTGCATTTAGGAGGCAATTTTGTCTTGTGTCATAAAATTGCTCTTGGAATACACCACAGCTATGTAATGGGACGCTCGCTGTTCTCCGCACTCCCTCGTTGATGCATAGCGCGGTGTTGCAATGTTAGAGCTTTGACTCTGTAACAATCCTTCTTCTGAGGGACTTTTTGAGGAATATTCAGTTCAATTTTCTTAAAGCATAACGTACAAAATCAAAGTCTACAATGTATAATATTATTGGTGGCCCCAAGCTGAAACCGTTAATGTGCCAGAGTCACACATTTGCTACTTCTTTTACTTCTTTGAGTGCAATCAAAACAAAGGAAAATCAAACTAGATATCTTGTAATTGAGTCCACGGTGTGAGAAAAGCTTCATTTCTTTGACTCATATGATATGAGTAACACACACTTACTGACTCGCTTGGTGTGGTGTGCACTTTCACACTCTTCAAAGGCAGAGAAAATCCACTCTCAAACCTCTGCTTTGATCCAAACACGCAGCTCAAACTGTAGCAGTGCCAGTGCAGGATTATGGCCTTACAGACCATCACACTATTTCTGTGTGCCTGAGACAGACTGCTCACTCTATACACACATCAACACTCACACAGCATGATAACCCCTGACTGACAGAGCTGAACCTCTCTCTATGTCGTGACTATTTTTGGGGGCCGTAACTCTTTTTTTCCTGGGGGAAACTGCCGAGTTAACAAATGTCACTTAGTGCTTGATGAGGTCTATGGTTTTTTTATTTTATTTTTTTTTTCTGAATTTGAGCTGGGTTTCGTGTGATGTAATATATACCTGTTGGTCTGAATTTGGGGCCCAAAGTGAGCATTGGCAAGACTCCCTGTGGAGTTTTAGTGTGAATGCATTTTAGAGTTTAAGCTTTCAGTGTGTGGTATTTACCATCAGAGTGAGATTCTGAACATGAAGTCTGGTAGGAGTCCAATTGCAAGTTCAAGTTTAAGTCCAAGTTGTTGTCTAATGGATAAGTATGTGAGTTTAAAATTAAGATGAATGACAGGCATGGGAGGAGAGAGGGGAAACCAACGTTATACAAACAACAAAAGTACAGTACACTACTGTGCGGGGTGTTGTGTGCGTGTGTGCCTATAATCTGTGCTCAGTATGTGTATGTGGTAACCTGAAACCACAAGGAAAACGTTCCTAGAATTCCGGGTGGGTTTGGTGTCGTGGCTCGCTCACTGAAGCCCCCTGAGTTGTGCTGGGAATGTGGCCTCTGCACGGAAGAGATACAGAATGAAGGGAAAATCCCCCCCCCCCCAACACACACACACACACCTACACACACACACACACACACACACACACACACACACACAAATTCACACTACCTTTGATACATCCTAATACAGTTCACTCTGATGCCAAAGACAGAGGTCCGTCTCATCTAAACTGGTTATGCATTTAAAACAACAATAGGAGTGCAAGACAAACAATAATTAAGTCCAATTCAAGACGCAGAGATAATCCTGAAGCTTTAATCCTACATACTCTGCCTTTTGCACAATTTTGCATTTAAAGTTATTATCTGATCTTATCTCATCTATCTGATTATCTTATCTTATCTAGTAAGTTATTATCTTATCTCATCTATCTGATTATCTACTATCTATCTTTTATACAGATTTGTTTTTTCATGGCTTGCAGGGTCAGTCGTAATGTGACAGAGTAATGACGCACAGAAGGACCAAAAATGAACTTGCCTGGTTTGATTCCTTGCAGATGAGAATCAACTAATGAAATAAAGAGGAAACACAAATAACATAGCTCTAAGAGTTGTTGCACATGGTCAAAATTGCGATCGGATAGTTGCAGGTTTGACAGGTAAAGGGGACATATGCTAGACATTTACACTATAGGTATGAACCAGAAAATAGATATTAAACACTGAAGTTAAGGACTGGAACTGGATTCAACTTTCTATAGATAAACATCAATATATTTTAACTTCAAATTATCAACAACCATCTCTAATAGACATTTAGAAAAGATGCCAGAATCACAAAAGCACTGACACTTTTCTAAAAATGTCAAACTGGGACTAGTTTGTATAAATAGAATAATACACTCAATGACTCTGCACCCTTTTTGTTCAGCAACTGTTCAAGCCTCTTGATGGCAAACCTGGATGTGTCAGATACAGCAAACTGACTTAGGCTATGTGTCCAGTTTCCAAGTTACCTTGTGTGGAAGTGTGAGCAGGGTATGCCGATATTCTATTTGCATACAGTAAATAGGCTGTGATATTGTGTGGGCATGTGGCCTTCACAGCAGCAGAGAGTCTGAACTCTGACCTCCTCACTCAACACTATCACAAGCCTCTGCACTCTCTCTCTCTCTCTCTCTCTGTCTCTCTCTCTCTCTCTTTCTCTCTGGGTAATGTCTGGGTATGGATGCCTCTGTGTGTTTGTGAGTCAATTGTCCTGAATGTTTTAGTTTTTACTCTGCTGTGTAAATACAGAAATGTGCAGATTGGACGTACCACTTATTCTTTCTGTGTTTAAATTTAACCATTCTACCATCGCTAAACCAAAAAGGGCATCGAGATTTGTTGTAATTAAATAGAATTTTGGCGATGTTCAGTATATTTATTGTACTCCATAATGAACCCCTTGAGTATTTTTTAATGTTATACTCAAGCTGTCAACCTTAAGAACTGGATCACGCCATCCTAGCCCAGATCAGACAGACAGACAGACAAGCAAACAGGTGGTCGTACCACACCAGAGGATCATGGTTCGCTCCACGCGTCTGGGCTCTGGGGCATAGTTTACTCTCCTGGCTCTGCCCCTGCCTGCCCTTGTCTGCCTTCCACACATCAACTGGCCCTCAACCTCCCCCAAGACCTCTAACCCCAGTCATCTATGCCCTCCTCGGCATGTGGGTGTGTGGCTGGATATTTTTTCTGTCTTTCTTTCTGTCTTTCTTTCTTTCTTTCTTTCTTTCTTTCTTTCTTTCTTTCTTTCTTTCTTTCTTTCTTTCTTTCTTTCTTTCTTTCTTTCTTTCTTTCTTTCTTTCTGCTGTAATATTCACCTCCCCCTCCATTTAATGTTGATACACTGTTGCTTTCTGTTGTGCCATTTCTCAACTTCGAAAATGTGTGCAGTCTCTATCCTCTCCCCTCTGTCACTTTGTCTTACATTTATCCTTTATTAGATTGTCCTAAATGCACTCTCACAATATTCCTGAAATCACTCAGGTTTCGGATTAAATAGATTTGTGCTGCCCCCTAATGGCACAATCCATGCCATTGAGCTGAGTTCAATTTCCTCATGTTAGTATTAGGTGTTGAAATGATCATCTTTTATGAGTGCAACATGGGCGCATGAATTGAAAACATTGATTAATTAGTGCTATCTTTATAAATGGTTCATATGTCACATGATTTTGTCTTCTGAATCCTTGCTTAGAAAAAAAAGGAATTGCGCAAGGCGCACATGTGTTGTTCTTGTGTCTGCAATCGAATTGAGCTGCATAGTCTCTTTTTTTCCCCAGAAGTCTGTGTAGTCTTTTGACTTAGCCTACTTTTCGGCTGCTGGTACATGGGAGCAGGAGACTCTGAGAGGTGGGGAACAGTTACACCCAATAACAGACACAGTTGGGACATGGGAATGTCCTCAAAGCAAACCATGGGCCAATTATTGTTGTAATATATGAGTCGGCCATCAGAGACTATTAAAGCTTTATAAAAACGGTCCATATTGGATGTTTCTAGCACTAGACACAAACAAGTGGAAGCTCACCATTATGTAATTTGTTAATGTGTCATAGAAGAAAGTAGTCACAGTGATTTATTGCTGTGGGGAGAGGGAGTGTAGGCAGCAGCTGTCTTCATTTCCTGTCATTACTCTGAAAAAGGATATTACAATTTGTTGTTAATCTAATAGCTTTAAAAAACCTGCAGAGTCATAATACAGCCACAGTATGTACACTATTTCTTCAGTGCAGCTTTTGACAGTTTTAGACTTGTCTGTGCATCCTATGCTGAGATTAGTTTGCAACATTTTCACTAAGTGGGTGTGCTGTTGAGACTATCAGGGAGGCTTAGTGATCATACCTTTATCACATGGACAATTCTGAAAACAGGCTTAAATGAGCTAAAGGCATATAAACCTCAAGGCAAAGACAACTTAAAACTCATTCTGAAAATGTAAGCTGTCATTGGTCTTGGACAGATTTCAGTACACGATACTGGCCACAGGAGTGCAGTGTGGGAGCATGTTTTGCTCATCTGTTAAACCAGCAACAAAGTCTGAAGGCAATGTCCTTGAACCACATTGCTTGGTAGGGAAATTACAGTAAGTTCTATTTTGTATTATCTCTTCATGAGAAAAAACAATCTTATGTTGTGTTGGAGGCATATATAAGTACAGTGAGTGAATGTTGGATACCCTCATAAGGAGAGTTGGAGAGTATTATACAGTTTGCTGCAACTTTGCTTTGATTTGCTAATGTAAGGATTTGCTTACATAGCCGGAGGGACGAGAAGGAGCAAGAAAGAATCTTTATGTGTCTTGGCATGTATGTGTGTGTGTGTGTGTGTGTGTGTGTGTGTGTGTGTGTGTGTGTTAAAGTCATAGAGAGAGCAGGAGAGCGTCTGAAGATGAAAGCAGAAGCACGGGCGGTTTGTTGGCAAGAGTGAGTCACTTAATTCAGCTCCTTTCAGCTGCTGTGATTGTTAGATAAATCGATAACTGTTCATTAGCCTGGTGTAGCATTGAAATGAATCATGCTCGCATGTGTGTAGGCTTATAATGGGCTTATGATGAGCCAAACTTGATATTGTAGACATCCTGTAGCTCGGGGACAGAAATAGGAATGGACTGTTGGAATGGCCCTAATGATTAGTATCAACGCCTCCTGGGTACAAGATAATCACAGTATGTGATTATCTGTAAGTGTATGCGCATGCAAAGTGAATAGCTGTGTCATAGATCATTCTACCGTTTCTGTAAACATTTCTCCCTGTAAACTTGCAGCTATTCCTCCTGCTGTGCCCATATCTCTGTAGACTACTTGTTGATGAGGCCTTCGACAGTGCTTGTTTACTTCCAAAAATCTTCTCGATAAAAACATTTGCCATCAGCAGCTGTTTTCTTAAATTTAATATTAATTTGGCACTGAGCACTGAAAAGCCCAATTCTGAGGAGACTTATAGCCCCTGTTAGCATTTTGGCCACATCTCCACAAACCCATTGTCTACTAGCTCAGAAGGGAACAGGGTCAGCTTTCATCTCCATCCACCCAAAAATCTGATAAGACCGGGCAGTCAACAGCCACCACGCCACCATGCTGATTACACAAACAAACCAAGAGACAAGCAAACAATCAGAGAGGCTGTTTTGGTTCACCACATGGAGCTCTGCTCACTGGGGCAAGAGAGAGAAGCATGCACAACACAAATGGAAGTAAATCTGAAACTTCAAGTGTAAGAAATGAGATTCCCCTCAGGACTTCACACTCTTTGCACTTATGGGCAAAATTAAAACAGGAAGGAGGATGAATATTGATTGGATAGTAGACCCGACCAATCACAAGCACATTTAATTGATAGAATTAAAATGTATCTAGAAAACAAACATACCGTATAAAGGGAGCCATTCATAACTGGGCAACTCCTTTTATTGCACTGTAGAGGACATGCTTTCAGTGCTTAATAGCCATGAGTAATTTCAGCCATTGGACCTTCAACTATATAGCTGCAACACTGCTACCACTCAATAAGCCAGCCTAGTCCTGGTAAAATCACCTGGGGACCTCTTAAGAAGTGGCAAAGCAGTTAAGGCCAACATAGTGGTGTGTAATTCCAACCCAACCACACCATCATAAACAGCCATATTTCACCCGTCCACAGCGCCATGAGGACAGATATATAGCCAGCCCCGCACAGGTGCGTGCCTCAGGTGATGTCAAATACAATGAGCGTAAAGATGCGTTCAGGTTAACGTCCTGGGTAAAAAATGTTTCATCTTGGCTGACATGACATAACCCTGCAGTCAGTGTAACTCGAGGTAGAAACAGACCCCATTAATAAAGGACATGCCTCTTCTTAGGCCAGTGAGGGTCCTGCATCCAAAAACAATTCCCAAGAGGATTAGCATGACACTGTAGAAGAGGGGATAAAAACAAATGCACTAGTAAATGATGTACAACATGTGACAGAGTTTTGCAAGGAAACATTCCTTTGCTGTTTAGGAGTCACAGGTCAAAAGAGCCAAGAACCAGTGCTTTAGGTAAAATTTGTAAGTTCAAGGCAATATTTGACATCAGCATTCCTATCTGAAGGACAACAGTTTGTATTTGAATTTAATGTGAAGGATTATAAAAGCACCACTTTAAACAGATTAACATCGTCCTGTGATTCCTTATGCAGACACTTCCCAAGCACAAGGAACAGCTAGTCAGCGTGAAATCATCAAAAGCTTTCTCAACAGACAAACAAGAGCGATTAGATTGCTGGCTTCATTAGTTGACTGTTTCTGAGCTTGTTTGGAGATGCCAACATGACTGCTGTGCCGGTTTTGCTCTTTACATTCCTGATCCTCCCTGACCCTGCCGACATGTCTGACTCATCATTTAATACAGAAGCCTGCCAGGCTGCCAAGAGGCATGACAGTGGGCCCAGTGGGCTACCAGCCAGGTCTACAAAATCACAAGGCAAACTTGACTCAGCTCTTAAAGAGATTAACTGGACTCTCAGAAAGTTTAGACAGATGATTTGAAGACTCTTTGCAAACAAACACAGTCAAAAGTTTAACTTTAAGCAGCAAAAACAGAAGTACAATCCTTTGTTACGGAAAAATACATAAAATCAACATTTTGTTCTAGTCTAGTTTTTTTGATAACTTTTCTGAAAGTCAGCCTCATTATCCAAAGTGTGGAAGTCTTTCAGAATACCCATTAGCTCAGTGTCTAAATGAAACAAGACTTGCCATAGAACTGTTTCTTTTCCAAAAACTCCAAGCTGCCAGCTGGAACAAGGAAGAGGTGAAGTCAAAAGATAACACGAGACACATAAAGAGGGGAAACATAGTGTTAGGATAGAGAGAGACAGAGAGAGAGAGAGAGAGAGAGAGAGAGAGAGAGAGAAAGTGAGTAAAAAAAAGCCTTCATGCCCCAGGTACTGCAGAGACTTCCAAGTAACTGCAGCTACTAGTAGCATCCAGCATGTTCATGTTGGCTATACCAGCTGGGTGACAGACAACAGCAATGAGAACAAAGACAGGGAAATCAGAGTTTAATGGAGTTTGTGGTCGCAGGCAGAGATGTCAAGAGAAAGAACAAAAGGTCTTGATCTGCAGACATGAGCATGGAAAGAAAAGCCCCGTTTGAGCTTGCCTGTCCTCCAGGTGACCTCTGCTGATATATGCTTGCGGTTTCTCCATTTACATTTAATCATCTCAGTATTACTTTGTATTAAAGTGGTAAAGAGGAAGCAACTGTTCAGAGTGCCAAGAATTTTAACATCTTCTATGAGATCAGACAAAACATTTGCCGGTGCTTAGAGTTGTGTGTAGCGTGATGTTTAAAATTTATTTTCACCATGTTTATCACAGGGGAACTTCTGATAAACTCAAACCCACCGCTGGGGTTTGAATCGGTGCTCTGAGTGTGTCTTCACAATGCATTATGGGAAACTGGCTTGCATAACATTATACATGTGTTTGCACATGTTCATGTTTACTGTCCGAAGGAGGACATTGTGCACTTATGTACAGTATGTCATGTTGATTAAGTGTTTGCAAAGAGGCTATTGAACGGTCGCCTGTTCAAGTGCTCAATGTTAGTACAGCGAACGGCTGCTATAAGCTCACAGTGTTGTGTGAGAACAGTCTGGCCTTTCAGAACAAAACCTCCTGCTCAGAGTATTTCAACATGTCCAAACTCTGCTCGTAAAGTTAGCTGGCTACAAATATCCACTCAACCCCTCCCTTCATCTCACTGCTGGCCTCACTTGTGACTTAAGGTCTAATGAGTCCCAAAACACAAAATCACAGCTCAGCTTAAGGAAGGGTATATCTGAATATTATCAGCCAATATTGGCCTGTTTAATATGATTATTTATTGATTGTTAAGTTTTCTTATGCACACAGCTGAGCTGGAAGTGGTCTCCACCTGAATTGGTTGACAGTGCATAAGTATTTTTTTAATAATTTGTTATTTTTTATTTTTTTCAAGAATTAGATGAATGTGTGATTCTTTGTATTTTTGAAAGAAAAAAAGAAGGTCTGTTATCATTGACACTAAATCTTAATGGACCAAGCCTGAGTACATTTTTTAGTCAAAACAGATGCCCCCCCCCCCCCCCCCCCCCACAGAATTGTGGGCTTATATGCATCAGCCTCCTTTTTCATCTCCAGAGGTTGCTGCTTGGTTATCATTCCTGCTTAAAAAAGAAGAAAAAAAAATCTGAAAATTAGCAGCCACCATGACATTTTTTTGCCACTTGAATTGGTATCCTTATCAGTCTCAAAGCAGCCAGGCTGAAGTGTTTTAAGGAAAGATTTGAATACATCTCATAACCACACTGTCTATGCAGAGTTTGTGTACATCCATTCTATGTGTATGACTTGTTGTGGAACAAAAATATGTCACTCATTTAAATCTCGTATTTTTACACATTAGTTGTATGATTAGAGGTGACATACCCAGTTCCATTAGGGGAGAGGCAAGTTAATGAAGTAAAGAGAAGTATTTTATAAGAAATGATTTAGTAGTTGTGTCAGAAATTCAAGCCGAGACACAAGGAGATACTGAGCAGCAAACAGATTTATTCCCCTGTGAAGTCAGTACACAGTGGGTTAAGGTGGTGGCCGATGGCAACTGCTGGGACTGATGGATCGGATAAAGTTAATGAAACTGTGCAGACTGCGGAGGAGCAAAGGGGCACATAAGGACATCTTGCAAAACCTTGAGGCATCGGACAAGTGATATTTAAAAACACTGAAGCATGATGACTAACAATGAGGATGTGTCTCACTGCTATTGGACAGATGTGACCTGCTGATGTAAACAGCTGATCTCTGTTGACAACCCGAGACAACTGTCAGCAGGAAATTACGAAGGTCAATTCACTAGAGCAGCGAATGCAGACTCATTTTCTAAATAAAAAACAGGCCCAGCAAGCAACGTGAGTTCTGAGTGGACTTTCACTCGAGCTTTATTTCAAGAAAAGTCAAATGAAAAGAACTTGAACATGTAATTCTAAATGTGCAGACTGTGTAATTTCATTTTTCTTTCCGGTCAACAGCATCTGTTCTCTGAAAGTATGTGCAGTAGACCTCAAGATGCATCTATTTTAAATCTGCGTGGCAGTTTCTTTCCTTAAACTATTGACTGCAGCATCAATGTCAATGTTTCACTGAGTCTTTACCATGTGCAGAAACAGTCGGTTATTGTTGGAATTTAGGTGCAAATAAAAGCTTGAAAGCAGACCCCTAAGAGTTGCCATCTGCACTGCAGGAAAAATACCTATCGAAGCATGTGGGCACAACATGAATGTGATTCATTGAGAAACGCAGCCTAAAAAGAAACTAAAAGGAAAATCACAGCAGTGAGGGAAAAAAAAAAAAAAAAATCGGCAAATTCCGCAAATGATGCCGTAAAAAAAGTATAAGACCTCAAACATGACATCTAACTGCAGCTGGCATGACCCGCTGTGCATTAATCACAGGGCTCAACACATGCTCAGTCTTGTATACCCACAACAGCCGGGAGGGTGGGGAGAGCTTTTATTAATCATGATGAACTGACAATTTACTGTTTACTCTGACAGCAGTGCAACCAGCTCTAATCTAAACGCCCTCCTCTGCTGATATGGTGCCACCCACAGCCACAAAAATACTCACACTCACTCAGACGAAAGCAATCTCCTCTCAATCATTACTCATTGACAGCTTTACTAAGTGTGGGAATAGTAGGCACTGGTGAAAATTTAAAGAACCTTCCCTTCCATTTCATCCTGAACAACATTTTCAGTCAGTGGTGCTTAGTGGGTTAAATTCATAACGCAGATGGTTCTCTTTTGTTCACAGGGAAATGTCATGGTTTTGAACAGTAATGACACTTTGCTGACAGATGAGTGCACGCACACACACACACACACACACACACACACACACACAGAAGCAAACATGCACAATGTTCCCATAATTCTTTGCCTTCTATGCTGCTGAGACATTGCCTCCAGGTAAATCCTGACTGTTGGTGCAAGAGGATTTTCAAGATGAGTGCTTGTCCATGTTAGATGTTGACAAATACCTAACTTAAGAGTGAACACAAGTAGGGGGTTGCCTTCATAGTCCCATTTAACTTTGATGTGCAACATACAGCACCTGTCTGGCAGAGACGTACTTACAAATGTCTCCTCAAAATGTCACCACAACCTGCACATTTCTCAAGAAACCCTGAGGAACACTTTCCTTCAGCCTTCACTTGCTGAAAATGGGAAATATAATTCAATATTCTGCATCCTGTGGTTACACTACAGTAGATCTCCTGCTTTGAACAAATACAAGATGATTACTAATTTTAATTACTGAATTAAAGTTTTAGATCAACAGGGCACAAAGTAGACATTTCTGGCATCAATAGTACAAAGCCTCAAGTCCCCTGAGTAACCGCTCCATGCTTTTTAACTACGGTGTGAATTTTTTGGTGAATGTCGAACTGCCTTTAATCATGTCAGAGATGATGTCCTGCCATTTTTCTCTCTGGCAGATACTTTAACTCATCTCATTATCTGAAGGGATCCTGGCAAAGATCTCTGCATGCTGCATGAATGTAATTAGACAATCAGACAAAATCACAATCCAACAGGCCGACCTGCTGTAACATTATATGGAAAATATCATTTTGACATGTCATGGCCTGCATGTTAACTTTTCAAGGTCGAAAATAAAGGTTGAACGTGCATGTATAATGGCATATGTGTATGATGAGAAAGATTTCATCTATTTTTATTTTTTTAGTTTTGTGAAACAATGTTTTTCATTGAAAAACAGGAAATATGTGGAAGAGTTAAACTAGCTTATTGAATCAATCAAGAATTGGGCATTAAGTGAGTAACGAAGAGAATATTTTTTTTTACAGAGGCCAATCTTTTATCTGCCTCCTTGCTCTGATCTTCTCCGATCAAATGTTTGCTAATCCTTAAGGCCCAGGAAACCCAAATCCACTCGAATCTATCCAAAACTACTCTGCTCCTGCTCAACCTGCCTCTCATCTGAGCCAACTCTTGACTGTGTTGCCTTTTGCGACTATGTACTGCCTATAATCTATCGTTTTGTATCTATCTGATCGATCAATCTCATCTCTTTCCCTCTGTATCTCACTGTTTTTCTCTTTCCCTCTCCTCTTTGCTCCTTTTTGCACATATAGTTGCTGTTTATGGCTGTACACCAACAGTGGGCAGTGTTTTGGTGAGCCAAGGTGGAGTCGTGCAAAAGCACCCCAACATACAGTATGTTGCGCCAATATCCCCCATATAGGCTGGTTAACAGAAACGCTCTCTGCTTTGCCAAACAGCTTCATCTTTCACCCGGGTGGTGTTCTGCTTCCCTGAACTTCTGTTGTCCTGTATCTGCCCATCGTAACACAACAGTTTGGATAAAGTCGCAACGCTGGTAACCTGTCGTATCTCATTTAGTTTTCTAGTCGAACAGACAAGAACTTTCTCCAATTATACCCCAAACAGTATATCAGCATTTTCTATGTAAGGCTGCTTTTGATATAAATAGCCATTAGCGTGGCTAGGTACCCCAGAATGCTATGAGCAACATATAGGACAGTTTAATACACAATGAATGGAATTGGTGAATTTTGACTTACATATGTGAGCTGCCACGCTCACACAATCATGAGAATCGTAAAATAAGGTTTTCTATTAGTTTGTTTTCACTCAAATTTTGGTAGACGCTTCAGGAAACATTACATTCTGATACCACGTGTGCATTTTTCATATTTCAAATCAGGTCTCCAGGAGCTTGAAAGTATTCACGTCTTTGTTCAAGTACATTCACAAAAATGTCCACGCACATGAATACACTCAAAATGCACATTATTTTTCTTCACTTATCTCCCTGTATACCTTCAACAATAAATATTTATTTGTTATGTTTTCTGGCTTGCAGCCCGCAAGCGTTCCTGCAGGCCTTTGAAAGATCAAGACAGTTCAGTTTGGGGTCAGCAGCGGGGAGTCGAGGTCACTGCTTGCTGCAGCTCCAGGCATGGGGGGGTGGGGGGGTGGGGTTGGGGTGAGAACAGACAAGGCTGTCTTTAGGAAAGTGCATCAATTGAGCATTCACAGGGGAATGAGTCAGTTCCATAGAAACGAGTCAGAGAGCCATGAGTCAGAAGCCATACATGTGTAGGTAGTCATTTTGAGTATCTGTTAAAGCTAAAAGTTAGGACAACACCAGAGATGAGCATGAACTGTTCTTTGTAAAAATCTGTTATTCATGTATTAGCCACTCAATGTAGTCTTCTCCTGTGTCGTTATTTCACAATTGTCAACTCTTCTTGAATAAACTGGGACCTGATGCTATCATGAGAGTTATTCGAAAGTGCGCTCAACTGCATCTTTCAGGAATCTGTTAAAAACATCTGACGTCTGCTCCACACATTTGCAGCATTAATTGTCCTCCTATCATGTAATCAGACCTGGGACACCCTGCTGTGTCAGTTGTCACATCCTAAACACTATATCAAACTCACCCCTGCAATGAAACGTTCCAGGCCTGTAGCGCACTGCCAAACGCACCCTGACACTTCCCTTTCATTAGCGTCCCATCTGATGAGCTCATTTCCGCGCCAACACAGTTATCTCAAGCCAAGCCTGGAGACAGACACGCACACACTCGCTAACACACAGACCCAGACTTTCAACCACCGCTTAGAGAACCGTGTGATTCTTCAATTAATCATTTGTGTCAGAGGCGGGAAGTTAAAAGTCAAAAGGCTATCGATTGTTTTCATCTTGACATGAAAAAAATTTCAGCCGCTGGCAATTAAGAGCTTCAATTGTTGTCAAAGCAGATAGTGGTTGGCTGTGTGTGTGTGTGAGTGTGTGTGTGTGTGTGTGTGTGTGTGTGTGTGTGTGTGTGTTAGGGCGTTGTGGAGTTGATCCCATTTGCAGACACAAAACAACGAAACAAGCAATTGAAGGAGGAAGAGGAAATAAGCAAGAAGAGGATGTAAAGTATCAGCAGAAGGTTAAACGAGAAAAATGTAGCATCTTTACGGGCCTGATGTGTGAAGCGCTGTATCAGCAGGCCAGAGGAGCACAGACCTTATCAAGACTTTGCTTTAGATCACACACTCGAGATCTTCAAGTTCAGCACTTTTATGATTGCCTCCACTCATATTCACACGCGCATGAGTGTGTGCGTGCACCCCGCATAAACACTTCCGTGTTCGCACATTCACTTACACAATGCATAATCATTTCATCATTAGCCCTGTACCGCCTGTGGAAGTCTGCATTGATTTGATGCCAGTGAATGATTCCTTTAAATCCCCTCCATGCATAGAGGATATTCATATTATTTTCAAACTAATCTGGATAGCAGTATCACAGCTGTGATGGGGGGGAAACAAACTATGTTTGTGTCATTGTTTAAAAAAAAAAAAAAGAGGCAGCTTGAATATTTTGGAGCACGTTTAAGCAGAGGAGGAGGAGGAGGGGTGTGTTTGTTCTTGTGATGGCTGCAGCAGTTTTAGTGTGAAAAAGATAGAGTCAAGGGAAGGTGAGCAAGTTTCAACATCAGCAGCCTCTCTTTAATATTAATGGACTTTGAAGTGCATTTTCTCTGTGAGGCATTGATGAACTTCTAAAGGTTATAGTGTCTCAGCACTTCTCTGGCAGGCTACTCCCATATTATTATTTTCCTCCCAAATCCATAGTAAGTAGTTCCTTGGATGTTTTGACTGAAAAAAATAACCATTTTAACTCATCCAAGTTTTCACTGTAAACATACCAGTAGCATAATGTGTGAATTTCAGTGTGGGCTATGAAATAATTACTTATTTTCAGTGAGTCTCAGGTGACTTATGTGGAATATGATGACTTATTTTCAGTTTAATGCCTGCCAGTATTTTACTTACAGATTAAACACAACCCTGCAGAACAAGCATTCTTTCAAAACAAAAACTAAAACAACAATGTAGTCAGTTCAATGCTATGTATGGTATTCTATATATGGTAACATTTTAACCCGTTCAACAGTGTTCTGAAGGCTCATGATACTAAACTATTTTAAAGTGAACAACTTTTATCCAAATATAACATTTTCCCCTCCACATCATCCGGCTGGTAGAAATGTTAGCCTCCCTGACATCAGCTCATATAGCTCTGACAAAATCAACAGCTTTAATCCTTGTTGAGCTGCAGACGAACAGAGAAAGTCAGGGATTAAAGGGTTCAGCTCACTCTGTCTCTCAATTTAATTTTTAGGACTGTATACAGCCATTTTTCATTTCTATTTTTTTTTTTTTTTCTTCAGTCAGAGAGGAACATAAATGCCCATCCAGTGATTGTTGATAGTATTTGATTCAGTGTTCATCCAAAAACATTTGGATAATGGAGTGTTTAGCTTAATTCTCTGTGTTTTGTCTTTGACAAATGAGGCCCTATAATGGGTTTTTAGTTTATTCTCAAGAAATGCAGTTGGCAGACTTGTAAACTCAGAAATTGATGGACTGCATGATGAGTTTTTACTCTTTGACATTTTGTTTTGTTTATTTAAAAGTCGACGCTAAATGACATCTTATTTTCCAAGCATGACTCAGTAAAGTCTGGGACTTCATTCCAGTGTGGTACTTGAAAATGTATAATTGCACTTTGTAACACAACAATAAAAGATCCTATGACAAATACATGAAGTAATGTACGTTAACAACAGAATAGACAAAAAAAAAAAAAAACATGGGGAAATGTTAGTCTGCAGCCAGTTCTTGTAAGTCTTACTATAACTTACCAGATGCCTCTGTAACTGCGTGATTTTTGATTTTTCAGCTATACAGGCAGAGTTGTTGGGAACGGTATACATGCGCAGCGGCAAAATCCAGAAGTCAAAGTTCGCACCCCGAACCCGACGCTTGCTGAGGTCAAGGAGAGGTTGGAACGCTTCAACCAGGTAGGCAACCATCGCTCCACCTGAGGCCATCTTTGGGTACAACTTATTGTATTCTTCCATACACACACATACTATTTGACACACCAATGAATGGCAAGAGGATGCAGCAATTACCGTCCCATCGCGAGCAGGGTTGATGTTACTTATTGGCTTTATTGTTTGTCTTACTGATTGTTTACATTTGATTATATGTTTTGGCATTGAAACATCAAGTGTGAATTAAAGCTTTAGCGTTAACTAATGTGAGCTGCTTTCTATCGACAGTTGTGCAAAAACACTTTTAAAATGACACAATGACACAGATGAAGCAGTGAATTAAAATGTTAACAACAATTCTAAAGGCTTTTTTCCCTTGTAATTAGTTTGCCTCCAACAATATAACACATTTTCAAACTACTTAAATGTCCTTGCCACTTTTCTTAGATACAAGGACTTGTTATGAGCACAGAGGCAGATATCAAAGAAGAGAAGGGTGAAAGGGAGAGAGATACAACAACAAAAAAAAAGTGAATAACTGTGGTAAGAAAAAAAAGAGAAAGATGAGAGGCGGGAGCAAAAGGTCAGGAATGAGTGACAGATAGGCAGAGATGACACAAGCAGCTTCAAAGTGACACTGTTTGTCATGTAGATGGGCTTTAGAGCTGAAAAGGACCAAGAAGAAAAGGGCCATTTCACAAAGTCCCTAGAGGCCATTTGAAGAGACAAATGGACCAGGATTTGGTTCCCCTCTGCCTGCCTGTGCCTTTTGTTACTCTGAAAATTAAGCCCATCGATACTACACCAGACATATTTCACTTCTGTTTTTTCACTTGATTTTCCTCTTGGTACCTGACGATTGCTGAAGCTCTTCTCTAATTTACATTTAGAATCTTTCTGTGATTTACATGTTTATCTCTCTGTTTATACTTACTGGTAACTATATTTGATCCTTATCAACTTTAGATCAGGTTAGTTGTTTATCATAAGCTACACACATCTGTATACCTTTTTTTCTTTTTAATCTTCTCATCCATATGCTTATTTCCTCATCATTTCACGCACGTCCCAAAAACAAATCTCCCAGCCAGACTCTCCACCTGTCTGCCTCTGACGGCTCAAGATCATTTCTGTCAGACCACAACATCCCATTGTGCATGGTCGCTGTCAAGTGCCTTGTTGTCATGGTAACTTTGCAGAGTTGTGCAGGTGTCCTGTTGACATTTTCGGGGTTGAAACGCATACGTTGAATCTAGACCAGGTGGCAGAGCTTGGCACAGCTTTGTGTTTGTGCAAGATAAGAGCAAAAGGATCACAGACTGTTAAACTGCATAATGTGGCAGACCCTTTGAAGGCAAATCTAGACAGACTTGTGTGCTCACAACTGCATTCACAGCTTTACATAAGTGCATGTTTTGACAATTAGATCTTGAACATGCATCAGACAGTCCAACATATTTGCTGAAAGCTACTATAAAGAATGTTCTGTTTGTTGCGTTTTTTAAACAGTCAAATGTATGACTCATAGTCAAACGCTTGCTTTAGATAATGTAAAGCCAGGATCTTGATCGACTCATCTGACACCTACCCTGCAAAGCAGTTTGGGTTTCTAAAATAACTATACAGAAAAAAATAATAATTCTTCATGCACATGTCGTCTTTTGCTTCTGTAGCTGAAAGGGAGGCAATAGCATTTATTTGAGGCCCTTTATGAAATAACTCATGACAGGAGCTATAAAATCAATCACAAAGATCTCCTAAAGCAGGTTTCCACATTTCCTTATGGACCCCCAACAGCACCCCTGCATGTCTTTTTACCTCAGTGATGTAGTAATTATGTTGGTTTTAGCTGACTTGTTGTGTTTCTTTGTCTTTTTTTTGAGATATTCATTAAGATGATTGTCTTTTAGCGTTAATAACATGAAATGACACTGACTCAAATTCCTTAATAGAAGCCACAGGAGAAAATCAGTACAGGGATGTAGTCTGTCTTGTTGTCTACTTTCTGAGAAAACTTGTGTTCATCGCTGTCTTTTGGCATGCAGCACAGGCCTTAACAGATGTTTTGAGACAGGTCCATTACATTAGATTATTCCAGGTGGGCCAGTCAGTTTACAAAATAAGTTCCTTTTCAGATTGATTTTGGCAAGCCCATCTGGATCCCTTTCCAAATTACAAACTTCCTTGGACACCCTTGGTGTCTTTTAGGCAGTAAAGTTAATTGCTGTTTAATCAGGAGGGAGAAATTCACAGACATGACGCATTAGTGATCCATACAGTTTACATTTGTTTGTGCATGCTCCACAGTTGGGCCATTACTCAACTCAGTGACTGCAATCTATAATCAGTTGGTAACATGACCTGAAACTTTACAACTTCCACAACTCTGATTCTAGATGGAGTGTTGCACTTCAGCAAACTCAAAGTCCAGTTTAGCAACGTAAATAACACTTTCTTTGCTGAGTCTGTGTGGACAAGTGAGCTCAATGATCACAAAAGCATTCCCTTACTGTTTAAGAGTTTAGAATAATAAAGAAAGCAAAGCCAACATTTTAAGACATCACAGTTTTACAGAGCTTTACTCTTGTTACAAAGCATGGCTGTTGTCTTGCATTTTAATTAAATTAAACTAAGAAGTAGATCAAGGGCTGATCCCCCCGCCGGGTGTTCGGCAAGGCAAGGGGCTTGCTATTGATCGGCAACGTCTGCAGGAAAAGAGCCAGTTATCAATGAGAAGTTGTGAGCTGTTGGATCTCAGTGAGAAAGTTGGTCGTCTCTCAACTGGAAGGTTTGGGGGGTTTGATTCCCAGCTCCTGCAGTCACATGTCAAAGTTAAGTTGGACACTTAACCCAGCAGCCTCTCAAGCATGTGGAAGTGGTGTGAATGGGTGAGTGTGACATGTAGTGTAAAAAGGCTTTGAGTGCTCAGAGGACTAGGAAAGAGCTATAAAAGTCCAAATTCATTAACCATTGATAGCATATTGAGACAAGTGTGTTCCTTTAAATCTCTGATTTATTGTTACTAAGAGGCAGAGTAATGTCAGTCTGTGTATACAAATCTGACCTTGACAGTCAGTTAAAAAGAGACAAAGAAAGAAACAGCAACCTTATGATATAGTACATTTGTATTCCTTCATATAATTAAACACTTAGTTCTTGTTAAGATTTATCATTGATCTGCGTGCTGGAAAAAAACCCCTTTGCAATTCACATTGAGGACATTGTATAGAAGCAATTCTGTTTGAGGTGTTTAAGATGAGTGTTGAAAATACAATTAGGTGTCTGTTTGTCTCCTTTAATCTTTGTAATTAATTTTGGATATTATACTCACTGGGAATGAAAGCAAAACTCACAGTGGACTAATGCTGAATGGTATTCATATGACCTATTTTTAATTAAAAAGATATTACAGGTATTCCAACAAGTACTAAATCAGAGTTTTTTCAAAATTTCAATAACCTCCATTTCCGGGATTTGTGGGGTTAAGATATGTATATTTGTACCTATGGAGAGTAGACCCAGGGCACTGTCACACTAAGCATGTGTGTTTGTCTCACATGATTGGGAAAACTGCTGCTGATATATCATAGACTCTGACCCCCCTCCTTTCCTTATGGTATTCTCCCCTTTAAAGCACTCACAAAATGAGTGTGTGTTGTTATGCACACAAACCTGCATGCACAGCACACACGCGGCACATTACTAAATGACAGAAAAAAACACACTTGTAATGTAGAATCAAATACTGAGCTTAAAATAACAGAGACAGACATAGGACATGCCCTTAACTGTTGACCTGCTATAAAATGCTCGATTAAATGTGTAGGCAAACTTACAGTCCTCCCATGTCTGTCTCCTCTGACTATCCTTTTCCTCACACTATGTCTCTCTGCCTGTAAATATTGCTAATGTGGACAATGAATGTTTCAAAGTGGAATTTTGAGTCCTGGCCATCAGTCCAGCTGTTTCTGGGTGGGGATCTCTTGTACAATGGTGTATCTGTTTCCATGTGAGGAGCAGGCCAGATCATTTGTCAGTTTGTCAATTTTGACTTTGGTCAATACAAAGTCGGTGGCAACACGCTGTGTTGAGGGGGGAAAAAAACTCAGAGGCAATCACTCTCATGATTCATATCCCTTGTTTTTCTTTGGCACGTACATACAAACACAGGCAGCATCATTACAAATAGTGAAATGTGTTGTTGATAGAGAGCTGAATAGAGCAAAGAAAGAAAAAAAAGTTCTGATACAGAGAGAGCAGATTTCTGAGTGATTGATAGGATTGACTGCTGTGGTTTGGCCATGTGTCCTGGCCAGGTTCCACATCAGAGCGCACTTAGTTGTTTTAAACACACACGTACACAAACACACACCGCACATTCCCTATGTTGATCCAGTTGATCTCTTGATCTGTCAGCTGCTCAAGGGACTTCATTTGCTGTCTTGTAAGTGACTGTTGATAGTAAAAAGCAAAAAAAAAAACTAAAGAAATTCAACCGTTTTATCCGACCTCATAAAAGGTATAGACAACAACCACAGACTGGTTTGTGATTTCAGCATGCCTTCACTGTATATGTTTCTTCTATGTTTTTCAGCAGTGCCTTCAGCGGTCAGGCAGAGTTTGAGCTTTAAAGAGGTAGTGCAGTCCAGGGATGAATAAGAGAGTGCAGGCTGAACTGGCAGCCCGTCACAGGGAGGGGACCAATTTTTCCACTTGAACAAGATGATGGAGCTGGCCATCACAGGAGATTTGCTGCTGCTGCAACGACGTAGCAACAAGTCTCCCTGCTCACTGTAAGGTGATCAAGTAAACTTCATGAACCCAGATTCTGATTAAGGCACACGTGTTTTTACCAATAATAGATGCAATGCTCCTGACATTTTAGTGAGCAGGGACTTTTTTTAAATAAAGTCATTCTATTTGGGTGTTGCCTCCAGAAGATGTGCATTTGTCCTTTTTAGGACCTCTGTAGCCCAGTTTGAGGTCGATAAGGCTTTTGATTTTTAGGCCCCGGCCTTCACTGACTCTTGACCCCTAAATCTCACGCAGCACAATTTACATCCTCCAGGTAGCTGTTGGAACTTGCTCTACAGAAAACGGCTGATGTCGCTCAAACCGTCACACATTTCTCAACAACATCTCCATCATTTTCCAGCCAAGTTCACTCAACCGTTGATACGTAACACATACAAACTACCTCATTCGCTGCCTGAGAGGAGCAGGGTGTGACACCCAAATGCCACAGTGTGTTACAGTGATTGACTCATGAGGGTTACAGGAGGTCATAGCCAATAAAGTGTCACTTACGCTTAGCAAGAGAACCGGCTTGTACTAGCTTGTAGTACAGGGGTGTGTATCTCTGTTATTGTTAAGTACCAGGAAAACTGTTCAAAGTATTACTCAGACCTCCTTGGAAAAAAATACATTATAACTCTTTAAAAAGCAAGACTTTGTTGTTGAATTTCATGTAATTTGGTAAAAAATTATGCTCAGTTATCGCTTAAGGAAGAACTGGTGTGTTTTTTGCAGATAAAGCAACAGGAAGTACTCTGCATAAAAAAAAAAGTCTTGCACAATATGTTATTGTTAACACATAAATTATGTCCAATGCAATTCACAATTGTTACCAAACGGAGATAAGATAGGATAATACTTTATTGATGCCTGGAAGGGATATTCAGGAGAATGATCATTGTGTAATTTTATCTCAAAGCAATTTGGAAAAATTGATGTTGCAATTTTATGGGCACTAAGTCAGAAATCATGAACATCTTCATGTTAGTGTTTCAAGAGAGGGCTGGGCTTTTTTAATCTAAAACAGCCAACATTAGCCGAAACACTTATGCGTTTCCATTTGCAGAATAACACAACTTTGTTATGCCCACATTAACATACAGTTTTTTTTTGTATACGTCTTGGCAGAGATGCACATGGTCATTGAAAGATTTTTTCTCATCAAATGTTTCACTTTTTTTTTTTTTTTGCACGAGCTGAAGTTTTATTTTGAAAGGCTAACTGCATACGTCCTTCATGTTTTTGGGTGAGGTAGTTGTTGGCAATGTACTTAGACTTTAAATTCAGCTTTTGGTTGTCTTCAGTGCAATATGAATTTCAAATGTATCTGCCCGTAGGATTCGGATAAAGAGGAGTTTTTATTGGCTTAATTTTTAACCACGGAAAAGGAAAACAGCAAAAAAGGACTTGGCTCAGACTTTTTGTTATGCCTTTTATTCTTTCCATGTTTTAAATGGCAACACATAAAAGTCCAAACTCAGACAGTTACCATCGCTGTCGGCTCCAGAACTTAATGTATCTGTCAGTTTATGGCTCTACGTTCATTAAAAACTGTCTGAAAACTGCTTGACTGTAAAAAAAACAAAAAAAAACAAAACCCCACCATCAATCCATTCAAACAATCGGTCATAATCTGATCCACAATCAGAAGCGATGCATGGCTTCATAGTGCAGTTATCTGTAGTTTCTGTTATTTGCAGACTGCCACACCTCAGAGTGCGTGTTATCTGTCGCCTGTCCTTCTTTATCACTCTTACTAAGACCTAAAGTGAGATGCAGTGGCAGCCAGTTCGTCTGAAGTCATAAACATATACACACACTTACTGAACAGATTACTTCTAAGCTAATGGGTTTTTTTTTTTTTACACAAATGCATTCCTAGTTTGTGTGACAAAGGAAGTATTTTTCAAATAAAAGTTTGAAGTCTTTTAGAGATTACCGCTTACTTTTTTCCTTATGTCTCTTCCAAGTTTGCCTTCCCTTTTTTCCTCTTACTATGTCCACATTTGCAGTTTTTACCACAACTGCACTCAATGAGGTGATACTGTTTAAAATTGTCAGGGAAGACAGAGAGCACATGTCTCAGTGTGGTCTTATACAAGGGTTGGGACTTATGAGGCTAGTTCACTGGTTTGATGGCAGTCTTATACATGCAAAGAAACCTAATGAGACAAACACACTTACACAAGTACAGCTACTGTAGCAGTATTTATTTTTCATCTGTGGTTTCGCTTTTACATATATCACAATCAGATCTGACCACATAAACTGGATGATTTGTTCACAGCAGCCTTATGGTTAAGCTGCAATTACACTCACATGGACACACAGACAGACGATACACACACACACACACACACACACACACACACACACACACAGACAGACAGACAGACAGACAGACAGACAGACAGACAGACAGACAGACAGACAGACAGACAGACAGACAGACAGACACACTGAGACAAACACACATGCTCATTGTTCTTCCGAACTCATTCAGACAGTGATTGGTCACTCCTGGCAGTACAGATTTGAGTGTGAATGTAGGATGCTGTCAAATACATGCAGGAATGCTGCCCTTGATGCTCCCAAACCTGGCCCATCATCCCCTGACCGAGGAATGCCTTTGAAATGACGGAGAAGGGAGAATGAGTTGGCAGTGCAAGAGCAGAACTAGAAAGTATTTCATGATTTGGGATTTAAATCAAAGCCTTGTGGAATACCTGATTTGTCTTCGGATGCCAGAGGTAATTTCAAGGCACGCCTTGAGTATGAGGGTAGGCATCTTGTTTTTCATCCCATCTACTCTGAGCACCTCGACTGCTTGCTAAATACTTGGTCTTCCTGTGTGAATACTGTAAAGAAATTCATATTGATTCTTTTTTTTTTTTTTTTTAAACTCCAGAAAAAAAAAATCCTTTTCTGGCCTATATCATTTTTGTGATAATGCTGCCAGTATCATGTCCATAATAAAAGCTTCAAGTAATCCATTCATTTTTTAACTTAAAAAAATGTTTAGATGGATAGATTAATAAAAAACACCACGTGAAAACTCACGCACCCTCCGCTCAACCTCTTTCGGACTGCTAACCAGCCCCACACCACGCCTCAGTCCCATGGGTGCCCGAGCCTTCAGCTGTTGGGCACCCAGACTTTGGAACTCCCGCCCCCCCCCACATAAGACAGTCAGACTCCATCACGACCTTCAAATCTCAACTCAAAACCCACCTGTTTAAGCTGGCACACTCTAACTGGTCACTACGCACTACACTTGTCTTTTGTTTTCTATGTCAGTGTTTGGTTTTGATGTTCTGTTTTATTTTACGCTTTTATCAAAGTTTGCTTTTATCCCATGTAAGGTGACCTTGGGTGACTTGAAATGCACCATCAAATAAAATGTATTATTATTAGTATCATTATTATTAAACTCAATAAAGCAAATTCTCGATAAACAACACTCTTTCAGGCTCTGAAGCAGACGCAGCATATTCAGGGGCATGGATGCTATAGCCAAAATATCATCTACTCTAAGTAATAATCATTTAAACACAACAGAAAGTGTTGCTGTTAAAAATCAGTCCTTTTTTGATACTTACTTAGCGTACACATTGACTAATAGTTTGTACCTTGAGTGTTTGAATCTACCAGGTTGTCATCATTATCGTAAATATTGTCTTTACCCCTATCAAAATCACTCTTTCTTCTTAGCCTATTATATAATTGTTACTGTTGTTGGGGATTTTCAGGAACGAATACCATTACCAATGGTTATGTTGGGTTTTATGGTGTAACATTTAGTTGTCAAAAAGTTTATTTAATTATTAATCTAAATCAATAATTGTTATTAAACTGCGTTTAATAAACCGCGGGGCACCACCCTGTAAACAGGGAACAACCAAAATATTACAAAATATCAGTCTCAAAATTAGTTACTTAAATACTAATATCATTAATAATTAATAATCGGTATTTAATTGAAGGTGTGAAATCCGAACACAAAGCCCTTTCACCCAGCCTAAGTCACAAAGCAAATCCACAGTGATCACAAACAACGACTTTTAAAATATAATAGAATTTATTTAACAAAGCAACATCAAGTTAATCAATGAAACTCAATCAAACAAACAACTACTATAAACCAAACTACAGGTAACAAACAAAACAAACAAGCGTGGCACATGTGTGTGTGTGTGTGTGTGTGTGTGTGTGTGTGTGTGTGTGCGTGTTTCTGTGAGAGAGAGAGAGAGAGAGAGAGAGAGAGAGAGAGAGGGAGGGACAGACAGACAGGGACAGATCAAAATGGCGGCGACCACGCGTGGTCACGTGATGGCGGACACAGAACGTGATCTACGTTTCAGCAGCCTCTGAAAAGCCACAGATCTCTATGTGTGTGCGTCTACCGAAAGGTGTGTGTGTAAAGGCGAGAGAGCGAGAGAAAACAACGCACCTCGACAGCTCAATCTCGGACTGGAGCTCACCACAACTCAGAGCATAGTTTACTTCACTAACAGAAGCCAGTGGCCGGATTTGTATCAGACGGCGTTCACACTAGTCTTTCTGATAGTGAGTCTATTACCCGGTTATGACGCGGGAGCTCACAGATAAACACACGGGACACAGCGGCACAAATAAGGAGAACAAAAGAGATTTTACTCTGGTAAAATCTAAGACACAGTGGTCAAACACCAAGCAAATATTATCACAGTTTCACAATAATAACTCAGTTATTAAACACACTCTCTATATCTAACTGCCCAGACCTAGCTAAGCCTCACTTGTAACCGTTTTGTCCACGGTTGATGAAAGGAAGAAAAGAGGTCCTGGAACGGCCTTTCTGCAGTTGTTTGGAGATGGCGGTGCGTCCAAAGGGGTTTGAGAAAAGGGCCGTAGTGTCCTCCGTCGAGCGAGGTGATCTCCGTGGATGTCCTTTCTTTAAAGGACGGAACGAGACGTAATCCTTACAGTCTCTCTCTATACCGTTTTAATACGGGAGAAATAAAACGCTCTTTTTTTGAGATGCGTTCAAGTGGATGGCTCGGAAATTAGGACGTCGGTATGCTTCAAGGCCTTTGGATCAGCTGCGCGCCAAAACTTTTAAACAAAGAGAAGCGTGCTGGAAACAGGAACAGAGTTGGGTATCCCCGGACGTCGCCAGGCGACGTTTGAAAGAGAAAGAACAATGAGGCATGGCCGGCTTTATACCTCCCAGACTTCACACCTATGTGTTAGGTGTGGCAAAGCATGCTGGGATAAAGAGTCTTTTGTCGTAGTTCTCCAAGCGTACCCAGCCTGAACTTTGCCATCCTGGCTGGCCCCCAACACTGTTTTAAAGAAAGAAAATGCACTCTGTATAATCATGTCAATGAATGTATTTGCCATACAGTATATTTAACAATGTAGTTAAATTTGGTAACCTCTCAAGTTGAGATTTGTCAAGACCTGATTTTGAAAAACTGGATGTATCACTGAACATTTCGACCTTCTCTAAACAGCTCAAATGTTCTATTTTAAAGCTGCATGGCACAGCAAAGTTCCATCTTAACAAACAGCCTGGTTTTAAATGTCAGAGAAAGAAGACGGAGTCATGAGAGAACAAAGACATTTGTTCCTGTTGAGTTAAAATCACCAACAATTTCTGCTTTGTATGTTTCATAAAGGCTGCTGCTATTGAAATTCTCTGCACAATTTTTCTTTACAATAAGGCTCAGTGTGCAAGATCAAGAAGATACGATTTGAAAGGTGGTTGTTTTTTGAGAACAAAAACCCTCCTATTAATCTTTGGATCCTTATGAAAAGTGAATTACTTCCAACAACTCCTGTTTTCCGAGCTGCTTTATTATTAGTATTTGACATTAACTTTGTTAGCTGAGTGTATGTCGTATGAAGTGAGCACTGCTTTTTTTCACTCTGAAAGAAAGTAAATGAAGGAAAAAACTGCTTATGACGCTTATTGAAATCTCAGAGCTGGACTGCAATGCAGCAGCATTTTTCTATCAGAAAGCAGATAAAGAAAGAGAAAGAGAGAGGCTTTTCAGTGCATACTGAGCTCTCAACATTCTTTAAGAACTCAAACTGGAATATTTTCTCTGTTTCTCTCGTTAGCTTCAAGGGCAAATTAGAAATGTCTTCCTTGACTATGTAGTTTGAATACCACTGTGAAGTTCTCTGTGTTACATTTGAATTAACCAAGTAGCATTAACATTTCAACAGGCTTAGCAGAAATTGTGTGGCACTCTAGCAGCTCTGACAGAGTCAAAACAAACCAACAAACTGCCCTGGACAGCGGCCAGCAAACAATTCTACAACGGCCCAACTGTGGTTTCCACAGCGACAGCGCCTTAATTGATTCCTTCCCTAATTAACATGCTTTAAGGACAGCTGGGCCAGGCAGCATTGTGTTAAACGTCCCCTGAACGGCATGGTTATTAGCTTAATACCCCAATGGTTATCTGGATGGTGTTGGGGCACAACTGTTTCTTGTTTAACACAGCACTTCTACATAAATTGCTAGAGTGTGCATTGGAAATATCTTGTAGTTTAACATTATGAATAAAAGGTTAATGGGTTTATCATTGGTAGCTGTCGAAACAGAGTTTTCCCTTTCTTGCCTTAAATCCTCCATAATAACGTATCTTTTCCTTGCAGGCTTGTACTGAACTGTTGATCCATTGGGTACATACATTCAGTTATTGTATTTTTATCTAAAATGTTTCATGTGAGCAAGTCCCCCCGACCCAAGTTTCTATACCTAATGCAATGTTGTAGCCACAAAGCACGCAAAACAAGTACAAGAAATATAAAGCGCCGGGTAACCTGTTGTCATATGAGCCAATCCCATCCCTCCATCCATGCATCCATTTTCAACCGCTTATCCGTGTCGCAGGGGCAGCAGTCTAAGCAGAGACGCCCAGACTTCCCCTACCCCAGACAATTCCTTCAGCTTTTCCGGTGGGACCCCGAGGCATTCCCTAGCCAGCTGAGAGACATAGTCTCTCGAGCGTGTCTTAGGTCTACTCAGAGGCCTCCTCCTGGAGGGACATGCCCGGAGCACCTCCCTAAGGAGGCGTCCAGGGGGCATCCGGAACAGATGCCCGAGCCACTGTGGGTTTTTCATGAACCCGGTTTGGTCTGATGATATGATATGTGGCATGATAGGTTCGGTTAGGTTTGGCTAAAATGTTATATTCTGTATTTAGGACAGAGATGGGGCGATAGGAACTGCAATCAAAATCTTCTTTACCTAGTTTTAGTCACCAATTTCTAAGTAATCCTTTTGTTTCTGTTAGTCCATCTATGAAAATTGAGCTGTCCAGATAGGTTTAAACTGGTTCCACTGAAGAGTCCACTTGAGTTTCATATCTGTTAACAATAAGCAACATCACAGACTCTATTAAATAAATTCAAAGTGGCAAGGCTCCTGGCCCAGATGGTTACCCTATAGAGTTCTATAAAAAAAAAAAAAAAAATGTTTTGACAAACTAAACCCCCTCTTTTTTAAAAATGTTCAATGATTCTCTGGACCGGGGTGCCATTTCTCAAACTCTTACTGAGGCTTCAATAATCTTTTTACATGAAGCTTCTGCTCTCTATACTGTTTTTTAGACAACTTATTTTACTGTAGCACTTCTCTCAGGCCTGACTCAGAGGAGGCCATTTCACATTAGGTAGGAATGGGATGCATGATAGATGTAATGGCTTACAATAAGAATAGTACTCAGTGGTGTCAGGATCACTTTCAGTCTCCTCCTCTCTCATTAGGAAACATCAGAAGTAACTTTTCTGAAAGCGAAGACAAATAGAAAACTAACTGTGACACCAGTTGAACTGCTGCACAATTACAAATGACAGTCAAGCATTTCTCAGCATTGGCTAACTTTAGTGGCTGTCCTTCATCTCATTATTTCCACCTGTCAGTTGAAGACCTTGGCTGTCTAGCTATCAGGTCTTTAGCTCATTATCTTCCAAGAAAAGTCTAGACTAAGTTATCAAAAATATAATAATGTTTTCAATCGAATTGTTGTACACATTCTGGTGGTAACATTTAACTCAAAGCACAGATATGCCTCAAAGAGCCTCAGAAAAGGTGCTAGCATGGATAGAAGGACAGACTGAGTACTGATTCACACCTCCCACCATGTAGTCTTGGGTCCTGTTTGTTCCTGATGTTTTGACAAGTTTGCCTGAAGCCGATTACAGATCCAGTGCAACACCTTGTGAACAGATTGCAGACTCATCAGGTTTCCATGTACTTTCTATCATTTTCTCTGTTTAGGATTCACAACCTGAATGATTGTCTTCATTTCTACCTGCCAATCTGGCTGTTGATTCAAAAGCCGTATTCAAATATACACTACTGAATCTATACATCATTTCAGGAGGACTGTTCTCCTGACCTGGCTGTTCAACTCAAAGCTATCCATGTCAGACAAGAAGGGGCCTAAGGCATGAAGCAAAAAAAAAAAAAAAGATGTGGATAAAGCAGCAGAGTCCACTATATGATGCTATGATGAGTAGCATTTATATATATTTATATCAATGCTTTGTGTTGTTCAGCCCTATCACACTATCAACAAAAGAGCAGAGAAGAACATACTGACGAACAGGATTGAGCTTGTTGGCTTTTTCATGAAGGTTTAATATTGTGTGTGTGTATGTGTGTGTGTGTGTGTGTGTCTGTGTGTGTGTGTGTGTGTGTGTGTGTGTGTGTAGGTGTGTGTGTGCCTGTGTGTTCGCATAAATACAGAATGGTTAAAACTGTGTGTCTCCACAGCTCTGCGTGTTTTACTTATCTGGTATTTATGCCACTTTCTTACACTTAAACTCTAAAGGATGATTTGTTGTTATGTCAGGAGAGCTTCTTGTCAGACATGGGGTGATGGAACAAAGACCACCTTGATGATGGTGGACAGCAGGAATGGCGCAGCAGGTGGTCCAATTAGTTGGCTCCACGCAGAGAGGGAGGAATATCATAACGAGAAGTTTGTCATGCTCCAGGCTGTGAGAGTCTTCATGCAGAAGAGTGCTCACAGTACAACGTGATGTGGTTTCTATAGGTCCAGGCATTTGTCACAGTAAGATGCCAGAGTGAAGTGTAAATGAAGATGATCTTTATTATTGATCTGTGGGAAAAAAAAAATCTTCCCGTAGACGGCTTCATAAGCTAATAAAAAGCTTAGTGTTTATCACTTTTATTGATTCTACACTCAGGGGAAATAAACAGATGTCAATACATATCGTCAGCTGATATTGTAAAAGCAATTCAATAAAAATACATCTTAAAGATTATGTGTATTGAATAATTTACTGTGATTTATGCTTTACAAATGAAAGCGCAAATAAAGCCAATCAAATAACGAAGAATCTGAACCTTCCTGTCGGAATAAAATGGAACATAGTTAGGAAACCCTTTTGTTTTGGGGGCTTTTGCCTGTCCTTGTAATCAATGATTCACTTCAAATGTGGTTGGTATTAAAAGAAACGTGTCATCCTACCACCCAGGGCCTTCACTTCACACCACCCACAATGCTCCTGTGTTTCCCCAGCATGCTACCGAATGTTTCATCAGATGGACCCTTGCTTACATCTGATATGTCAGATCCAGAGAGTGGACACAACATTATTATTATTATTAGACACACTTTCCAATACTGGTTGCAGTTTTATTACATACTGTATTAGCATTGAAAATGAATGTGTGCCTCACAAATACTACAGAGTGAAGTCTTAGCTTTTATATGAGCACTATAAGAGATAACAATCGAGTTAACTTTGCCTTCTATGACTCATCCGGTTATTAGATTAGATAACATTACATGAGACGACAGTACATTAGCATTGAATTGTCAAGTTGTTGTCATTTACGAATAAAGTCCAAACCTCTTATTTCTGTATTTGTTGTTCAGGAGACCCAGGAAAGGTTTCCCAAGCTGGGCCAGTTGGAGCCCTGGGATGAATTGGGCAGTGCAGAGACAGAGGAGGGCAGTGCCACCGACTGTGACGATGAAGACGGATGTCAAGCCTCAGGAGACGGTCAAGGCCAGACCTGTGAGTAATGCATACCCTCCTCTTCATGCGAACACTTCCACTCCCCTGAACAGAGTTCTCCACCTTAACTATAGAAAACCTTTAATCACCATCTTAAACATGATTTTCATTTGCACATTCTGATTATTAATAGCACAGTTGAAGTTCACCTGCTGATAATGGGCTGGCTCTAAAATTGCTGCAAACTTGTCTCTCTTTTGTCATACTCATTGAGCCTTGAATTGTTTTCCAAATGTTGCCACAAAGTAACTCTTTCATCAGTCATCTCCTATATGAGATTCATTTCAAAATACATATTCCCACTGTCTGCCATCCTCACCTACTGTGTCTCCTCGAGGCAACAGCAAAGGTGTCAGCACAAGTGATTCCTCAGATCCTGAGACAAACAAGCCAGTTTGCTCAGTGAGCACACACACACACGTGCACACAAACACACTCATGCACAACACGGTGAGGAGGTGTTAGGGCTTGTGTCGGCTTTGATGAGAATCATTTGATCGCCTGCATAGGCTCTTTGTTAATCATCCCTAATTATCATGTTGGGGTTTTCTTTCAGCCTACAAGGCTAAACAAAGGAGTGTAGTGAGAAGCCCTGTCTTACAGTATTGGGGGGCGGGGAGGACAATAACATGCAGACATTAACAGCGGGGGCCAAGTGAATAGGTTCAGTCTTTTTTCATATACCTGATAAATAGTCCAGAGTAAGCAGTGACTCTCCGGGTTCTTCTGCCAGAATGCCGATTCAGCAGTCTCTTTATATGTAACATGCACCATATCAGCTCAGACTGTGTGCTGAGCAAACTTACTGTTCAGACAACACCAATGCATATGCATACATTAACACACATGCATGAGGTGTCTGATATGTCGTCCTTCTTCAGTTTCCCTTCAGTTGCCCTTTTCTCTGCTATCATACTCGAAATAAAAATGCAGGAAAAAATCCTTGAAAACAATACAAAAATGTTAAACCGTTTTGATGTAGCAGCATTTTTTTTGTTTTGTCTTGCCTTCTTTGGCCACCAAGATTGAAACACTGTAATTATAACATTTTTTATGTGCTAAGTGAGCACTTTTTATACTCCTCACTCTCCTCCTCTAATTATGCAGGTGAGGGAGGCGTGTGGGAGGCAAAGAGTCATTTAAGGCTCCTAAGCTCTTTACCTTTCCACAGCTCTATATTTGAGTACTGTTCTAGCAGCCACCGTGACTCATTCGTATTCCTCCAATCAAAATAAACGTATCTTAGTTGGTAATTATATCCTAATGATGCAAAAAAAACAGAAGTATGTGCAAAATAATGCGAGTAAAACTGCACAACGAATGTGCTAGCAGCAACACATCTTAGAAGTACTCACGTAGGTTCACCATATGGTAGAAAGAAAACTACTCACACCACAAAACAGCAAGTAAACGTATCAATAACCTTTTCACTTCCAGTTACAGACTGGACATGACCTGCTTTTTGTTGTGATGTGTATAAAATGTGCTAGCCTTTCTTAGAGCTCTGACAATAGCAACAGCAGCAGCAGCAGCAGCAGCGTGCCCACAGTAAGGGATAATCAATCAAAACCAGTGTCTGAGATTTACCGAACAAAACACATTAGTCTGTGCTCAAAGTAAAAAAAAAAAAAAATCCATATCCAGGTGGGTCCTGCTGCCCGAACAACTGTCCTTTAGCTTTCAAAGGAATATTTGTTATCCAGTAACAAAATCATGCCTGCATGGAAAGGTCTTTTTGTATCTAAACAGACAAAGTAAAGCATTGGCCCGTAACTCGTGACTACAAGACAACCATTTGTATGTATGAAGAATGATGAATGGAGCGGGCCAACACTCGTCCTTTGATGCATGGACAGTCCATTTTTGGCTCATCGTTGATTTAGATGAGCTAAGCCTGGCTTTGAACTCAGTTGTTTAAATGCATTTGAAGTTTCTGAAGCTTTGAGGCGACTCAAAAGCTCACCTGTCACACAAGTTTGAAATCGACATCTGCTGTCAATGCAGTATCCTATTTACATTCTCATTTCACCTCACAAACACTGGTTATTCTTTAACTTAATGGACCAAACACTTACTCAGGCAACTGTTAAAGGAACACCTTATTAAGGTTGGAGAGTAGTTTTCATGCATTCAGTGTTGTGTATGAAGCATGTATTACCCTCCATCAGTCTCTCCATTTGTTTACCACTGTAGATCTCTTTTTAACAGGGACATGAGCGCCCAATGTTAAGCAATGAGACACTTTATCACTAAGCGAATGAACACCACTACTCTGCAGAGAACAGATGTGTCAGAATTTTGGCAAGTCTTGCTGAAGAGAGAAAAGGCACGTGTACCGCCAACGTCAAAGCACAAGTCTTGTCTAAAAATGAAGATATTTATGTACATACACAGCCATATGAAGACTGAGCTATAAATGTGTAGCTTAGAGTTGCTTTTTGTCAATGACCCCGCTCTTCTTACAGATTTTGTAAGAAGAGTTGGAAAAGCCTTTTGACATTGTCAGAATAGCTCTACACTACTCAAAGAAAGCTCAGTTTGATTGCATGATGTCATTTCTGTTTTATCTCGGTTCAGATCCCGCTCTTCTTGCCTGGAGACTTGTGAGCGTACTTTGTGTGCCAACTCAACAAGGCCCGTTCATGTAAGAACTGCCATGACCACAGCCAGCCATGAACAGGAGTATAAATCAGCGATTCTTTAATGAACCGTATCATCCCACTCCCCCTGCAGCTATGAGAGTCTCTTCTGTGGTGCACTTTGTGGCGTGACTTTGGCTTATTAACCGTATTATCCCGGGTATACTTATAGTTGCTCCTTCCGAAAAAGCTTTTCATTTGTAGCCAGCTCATTAAGGTATTCATCTCTAAAAGACCCGAGTGGCACATTAGACCACTATCTCTCCATTAGGAAGAGAGGGGAGACTCTGAGTGTCTGTACATTAAAAGGTAAAACGTTGTTTGTGTGTGTCTGTGAGTGCAGCAGTCGTGTCTGACCGTCTGACAGACCAAGCAAACCTTCTGTTATCCCTCTGTGCAGAACTGAAAAAAAAAAAAGGTGATTGAATGTGAAGAACACAGCAGTTTGCTTCTATCTTTTCTACAATCTTAAAGGAGTTAAATATGGAATATGGGAGATGTAAAAACAATATTCTCCCACCTTGCTACGCCTACTGGTATTTAGTTGCAGTATCATTGTTTGTGCTGCTTTTAAGCAAAGCTGCCTATACAAGTGTGAGAAGCCATAAAGCAAACGCAGGAGAAAGCAGGTTATCCATCTCAGATGAAGAGAAGTAAAATACACTTGTGGGCCGGAGGGACGTGCAGCGATATACTGTTAATTGTACATCCATGAAAGTACAATTCTCTTTCGGTAACAAACACCATCTGTCTGGAACACTGGTGAGCTCATCAAGAAAGTGAAGACACCCCCGGCAGTTGCTCATACTCTCTGTACTTCAGCGTTTAAAACATGTCTATTAGCATGAAAGCATTGGTAATGATTGTTTTACTTTTTCTGTCCTGTCAGAGAGCATAATAATCTCAATTTGACTAAACGACAAGATTTAGTAGTGGATAAGTGAGTTTCTTTTTCACTTGAAATAAAGGACAACTAAAAACCTCTACTTGCATATTATCATGCAAGAAGGAAACAGCTGGCTGTATGCATTTGAATTTGTGGTGTGTGTGTGTGTGTGTGTGTGTGTGTGTGTGTGTGTGTGTATAAACCAGACCCCAAGGGAAGTAAAAAAAAAAAAAAAAAAAGCATGATTAAATGAAGCCGCAGCTGCTAGTTTTGAAGAGATTTTTAGTACAAGAAATTGACAAGTGTAATTTGCAAATTTTATTCCACTTTTAAATAAAAACACACACTCTCACTCAAACACAAAATCAAGGTGAGTCTGTTTTCTAAAAGATGGTTCCAAACAGCAGATTTGTTATATAAGGCTGAAGGCCAATAGAGCAAGTTCTGCTCCTCTCATCTATCAATGTCCACTGTATCTGCATGCAGTTTAAGTTTTTTCCATCCACAGCTGTTAAAGAACACCCCTAGTGATTCATTTGTCAAAAGATTGCATTCAGTGTTTCGACAGTGACCTTGGACCTAGCCATGGCAGAGACATTCAGCTTAAACATATCGGCCTCATAAGGTTATTATGTTGTACCTTAATGTCAAAGGCATGAAGAGAACTTCTCACCAGAGCCGTTAAGGCCATAAAGGTGTGCAGCAGCTGTCTGTCCTGGCAGGAACTGCACATTCCTGAAATGAGCGGTTTCTTGGGCAGGATATGGCCAACCTACACCAGCGTAGGCAGGATTACAGTGGATCGACCCCAAGCTCACTGCAGCCTGCTGTGGCCCTGGACCCTGCACTCACCTGCCATCTTTACAAAGTTACATGATGGAGAAAAGATGGTGATTGAGGGTGAAAATGCTGCAAGTCGGGATCTGAGAGAGGACACAAGGTCAGGCAGAGTTTAAGGGGAAAATAAGAGAACTGAGACCGTTACAACAACAGAGAGGTATATCAGAGAGCCGTATGATGTAATTGTACAAGACATGACAGAGGGTTGGAATATAGCTGACATGAGAATAAACTTTAGAGACAGCAACAACGCACAAAATGATGATTACATCTACCGTGAGAAAGGATGGTTAGAAGGGAGGATGGGGGATTTGGTTCTTGGACGCTTTGCCAGGCCGGGTCGAACCAATACCAACCTCTTGATCTTCCAATCCCAGGTCCTGGGCTGAGCCGAGGCCCCTTAGGACTGGCGTGCTTTGGGCCGGCTGGTCAGCAGATGTAGTGGCTCTGTCCCGATGCGGATATTACCAGGAGGACTGCCATTTCCCGTAGCCTTTTCATCTGGAGCTCAAGGGGTTGAGCAAGAACACTACGGGCCAGGGTAGAGTTGGAGAGAGAGGAAAGAGAGGATCAGAGAGAGCTTTGACTGAGCAGAACCATGGTCTGGTTTGCGGGCGGATGTGGGAGGAGTGAGTCACATTTTCACTCCGTTCTGCTGAGTCAGGTTTTTGTTCAATCATTGCATCATTTTCTCAATACCTGTCTCTCAAAATCTGTAAATGAATCTCCAACCTTTTTGTATTGTTACCTTTCAAATGGTTATGCGAAAAGAACAATTACAGGGATAATTATTCACATTTATCAAGTATTAATGTATATTATATGTTCTCCAACCCATTTTAAGCAATATTACCTCATCACATAAGTCCATTTCTGACAAAGCTATTATTTCAATGCAGATGTTGAATGGCCATTACCCTTAACCAGTAAAGTTATCAGCCCAGGCTAACATACAAGAATAAATTAAATTATTGAACAAAATTAAATAGCGCAGTGCTTTCTTTGTGGAACTGCTTAACCCAGAAACAATATAAAGCACTTTTAAATGTAATTAAACTTTGTGTAAATGATATATTCAGAACCACCATGTTAAAGGACCAACAAACATACTTGTTTGTCTTCAGGTGTCAGTTTAGGTTTAAAACTTTTTCTATTAAATTACTTGTTAAAAATGTTTTTTTTAACAGTATTATTAACTGTACCCTTAAAGAAAATTTTGTATTCCAAGTAAATCTCCATTGTCCTTTCAAACTTGAATTTTCATTTCAATATGCTCTCTAGCAAAGTCCACGTCTTCTGCTGCCCTCTGTAAAACTACGTCTGCAGTTTACTGCTGACCGTCCCTAATGAAAGTGCTAGCCTAACCATCCACGCTTAAATTCTAAACTTGGACTTTTTCAAAGCTAATGAAAACAACAAACACAAAAAACCCTGCTACATTTTCAACTGTCCTACATTGCACGTTTTACACCTCTTTTAACTTAACAAATTCATGCCAATGCGTCAATGGCATGCAGGTACAGTAGAGCAAATGGAAGTGCTAGCCTAACCTCTCAAAATCCATGTAGTTTATTCTGCTAACTACAAACTGCTCATCTCCCTCAACATGTGCATCGTAACTTCTTCCTTTCTAGTTTTACAATTCCCTCAAAACAAAGTGATCTCTGATTGGCCTAGAATACAGTTTTCCCATTGTTTATAGAACACACTATTAAATAAAACACAATATTTTGCAGGTCCCTGCACATTTTTCCATTGCACACGTCAGCTTTTGTTTCAATTACATCCTAACATAACCACCCCTTTAAAAAAAATCTTCAATCTTTCTTCTCTCTGGTCTGCTCTTTCTTCCTAGCTTAGCACACCGTGCCCTGTGGTTTTTATGGCACTTTCAGAGCATATTAGCTTGAAGGGCTCCCTAGGTGTGCAGTCATCAGAGAAGAATGTTTCTCATTAGCCATCATCATCATTTCCTTTCTAAACAGTATCAGCAAGGCCTTTATGATTGAGCCTCTCCAGTACACCTTTGGGAACCTGGATTGGGAAACACCAAGAGTTGCAGGTGTGGCAACAGGTTATAAACTAAAGGAAGTGGTGAGGGGGTTGTACCTCAGAAGTCAGTGAAAACGATACACGGAATCAGGGATTTTGTATGGTTGCTATGAAGTTTATAGCAGAGGAACAAGGAATGTTAGTGACTCAGTGCTGTGATACTATAGCCACATAAAAGTCTTTACTACAGTTCCACAGAAGGAGCTGTTATTCACTTATCTAACAAGCAATCCTGACGACATGTGCAGGTTTCTAGGCAGTAAATGTCGTTTTAAAGATGGTTAAATGTGGTGCCCAGACGCAAGTGTTCTTTTTTTAAAAGCAGCAATTTTAATGGATATGACTTGAATTGTATTGCGCGCAAAACACTCCTGAACCCCAGTCAAGTGTGAACTAGAATGTTTAGGTTATCATTTGGGTTAGATTTAATGAGAACTCAATGAATTTATGGAAATATTGTGTTGCTGGCTACACACACTAACAGACAGTCCTACTGCTGAGGGGACTTAGTGATGGGTCTGGTTTATTTTGGCTGCTTTATTAATGCCCATACCCAGGCTTCTTCGTTGGGGGTTAAGATGTGAAATAGATGAAAGCAGAGTGAAGGGGGTGCCTGAGTGACCCCCTTGACTTTCTTGACTTGCCTGAAGCCTAGCCCTGGCCACCAACACAGAACCAGCATTCCTGCTGTAACACCGCACTGAGCAAATAAAGGCAGACATTCCATTGATATTGAAAAATACGGATAAGCAGGGATGAGTATGATCCTCTTTGTTTCAACTCAGCCTGGTATGCAGGGGGAAAAGCAGACGAGATGCAGGAGAGAAAGAGTGAGCATGGACGGACTTAGTCTTTTGAGGCAGGTACTAATATCTCAAACTCAAAAGATGCAAACTTTAGTTTTAACCCTGATCAGAGTATCTGCTTAAGCTAGCAGCAGTGCATTAGCATTGCATGAGAAGTCAGATAATGGAAGCAGGTAGCAACGAGCCAATTTTTTGTATTGACTACCTTCAGTGCAAGGCTTTATATATGTGTAGGCATCAAAGAGACTTGCATGCAAGACTTTGCTTCATTAATGGCCTATTCTATTGACCAGCAGAGAGAGTGACAAAGCCCTTCTACCTTATCCATAATTGATGTGGCAATTAGAGCTGAACCTGTAACAGACTGTCAGGCCTGAGGGCTGGGAGGGGGGCTGCTCTCTTACTGCTTCAGCTGATTACAGATCAGATAGATAGGGGGCCACTGATAGCGTACTTAGTGCACCGTTCAGAGTAATTTAATTCTAAAACTGCAGCCAGTTATGCAACCAAGAGTTTACATCAAAGTATTTGACTCACCCCCTCAAAATCAAACATTTATAACATCACAGCGCAACTTTTTTTTTTTCGAACCCACACAGTTTTCTGAAAACACTTTGAAGTTGAAAAGGGATGCATCTCTTAGATCCGTGTAATTCAGAAGAGACCAGTCACGTGGAGCAATACAGGGCTGCAAATATACTCTTCGCATCTTACTTCAGTGTGTGCCCTGTTTTAGCCAAATGGGGTCACTGAGCAGGGAGATCCCTGATTACCATTTACACACTTTTGAGGGCGGCAGTAGCTCAGTCCTTAGGAACTTGGGTTGAGAACTGGAGGGTCGCCGATTCAAGTCCTGATGCCGCCGCACTCTGGCATCTCTCCATTGATGCATGTCCCCAGGTCCTGCTTGTGCATTTGTGCGATTCAGGTCTGTGTGTGTTGAGAAGCATGTCTCTACAATAACAGACTGCGAAACAGAATTTAATAAAGTTTATCAAATTTATATATATATATATATATATATATATATATATAAAAAGAAAATGCTCCTCAACGGCATGCTCTCTTGGATCAAATCCGGTAGTTGATTCTCAAAAGTTATGGCAGAAGGGCACATAGAAAAACTGTGTCAGAACAGTTGTACACAACTTTAGATTTCTGTCCTCAAGGAAGGAGCCATGTGTGAAATGTTGTGTCAGTCGACACACCCTGACAGAGGGCTACCTGATGTGCTCTTCCTCCTGACTGTAATGGATTGAGATTGAAAGTGTGCACATGCATGTGTGTGAGAGTGTGAGAACAAAATAAAAATGAATTTGAGTTTATCTCTGCAACCTTCATGCTTGTCTGCCTACAAGGACACCCTGACACCTGCCAGTGCAATGAGGCATCTGGTGTTTGAGTGTGTGCAGGTGTAGTGTCTGTTGTGTGTGACTGAAAACTGGTGTTTGCATGTGTGTGAGATCAATGAGTTGTACCAGGTCTTTAATACTTGTCCTTTGCGAGGAGGCTGTATTCTCCTCAGGATTCCCCTCCATCTTGACGATTTGTCACATTGACTGGTGGGGGTCACTGTCCTCCCAGGGCCCCTTCTGCCTATTTGTTTCAGTGTTGGATGTGTTTTTGTGAGCGTGTAAAGGGGAGTAAATCTTAAGTCTTGCCAAGGGGCTTAATAGTCCAGTACAGCCAAGAATTGCACAGGGCAGATTCCTTTGGACTGATCCCTGCCTTAGAGTTGCCGTGCTTCTTTTCCTGTTGCTATGCTAGCTGTATGCTAACATGTGTACCCCACTGGTACCCCAGAATTTGTGCCCCTTTAGCCCCTCAAATGGCCTGCCAGAGTCCCTGTACCAGTGTTGGATTCCCTTTAGGGGTTGCCTGCGAACCAGAGGGACGGTTCCCAGAGAAATCTGTGTGTGCGTCTGTGTACAAATTGTGTCTCTTTGAATACGAAATAGGGAGATTAGTTTGACGGGGGCAGCGGAGAGGAGCCCCTGCCTGACATGGCACTACATAAAGAGTGAGTTCTGGACAAAAAAAGCAAGGAGATAGATGGACTAATGAACTATGTGAATGTTTTTTTTACCCTTCTCCACTCCCTCTAACCTTACCCTTCTTTGTAAGAAAGTTTGTGTAAAAAGAGATAAGAAAGCATTGTGTGGGTGCTTTGGAAGGTCAGTGTCTCTGTGTGAGACAGTGAAAGAAAAGCCTAAAAAAACATGTGGGTTAACATTCTCCATTCTATGTGAGGAAACCAGTGGTCCACTCTGCATCAGTAACAGCTTTTTAAGTAACATTGGTTATGCTAATTTGTTTTAAGCTATTTTTGTTTGAGCATAGTTACCACAATACTTGTAAATTTTAAATGGGTGCAAGGACTTAGCCTTAGCTAACATTTCATTGGAATATGGACTCACTCTTAAATATGTTCATGATAAATTTTAAAACATATTTTTCTTTTCTCTTTCTTCAACTGGGAAACATAACTACATGATTGGAAACAGAGTCACTTTAGCTAAAAGCTGTACATTGTCTGAGGTCACCAGAGTGCGTGTGCATTTAAAGTACATCACAAGCCAAGAAAAGTTGGGAGCTACTTTAGTACACCATCAATAAGGGTCTGTTACCGTGTTATTGGCACACAAGAGTAGCTTATATCTAAGTTTAACTTCAGGAAATTTTGAGTGAGCGTGCACGAAAGGAGTGAATGCAGAATGGTTCAAAAAATAAACAATCTTCCTGACTGAACTTTCACCGGAGCTTCATATCCGTCTGTAAGTCAAGGGTCTTGTCTTGAAACATTGCTGTGAGGCAGGTCAAATGGCTTCGTCAGAACCGAGGCCCCTGTCCGGGCTTCACAAACCCCCACTATCCTTTCATCCACCTCCCATCAACTACTTGGCAGGAGGAAGACCTTCAAGGTCAAGGCAGGGTGTGAGGGTAGAGAGAGGAAGATGGTTAGAATGAGTGGGAGGAGAGGCCACTTTCTGACCTCCATCACGCACACTCCATGTGCCATAAATCAAACCAGCACCTTGGAACTGTTATAATTGTACACAGCAGGCAGACGACAGAAATATGCCACAGCCCATGATAGGTGAAAATCTTCTTTTTACACCTGTATCATCTGTAGGGGGCTAAATAACACTTGAATTTATTTGAAAAAAAAGATATTAAATTGAGTGGAATGCATGCTGTATTTCTTTGTATTGGCTGGAACTCTACAGCTAGAGCTTTCTTTTGGTGTATAGTATTTACATGGTTGCCCAGTCCTCCCTTCCGCTCTCCCTCCCTCCCTCCCCCAACCTCCCATTGCTTCTGACTCTTTGCTACAATCTTAGGTCCTCCTCTTTTTTTCAGTTTTGTGGCCAGTCTTCCTAGAAGCAGCTGTTGCTTCTTTTTGGCTCTTTGGCCAGCAGGAATTAGAGGCTTCACCAATCATACAACCTGGCCAACTAGAGATGCATTAGAGGCAAAGGACACCATAAACCATTTCTCACCAGCATCAAGGTCAACATAAAACATACAAAAAAACCCATCTGAGCAATTTCCCATGTTGAACTTTTTTGCTGAAATTCTTTCAAAATATATATTTTTAAAGATTTCCTTTTGTGTGAAAGTAATTGCTCCAAGTCAAACAGGACACATTGCTTTTTTATATTCTTGCAAAAACCCATTACTGTGTTGTAAAATGTTACTGCACCTGTCAGTGATTTAACTTTTTATTTGGACCGTTTTATTCTTCTTATTTTACAACAGCTGTTCCAACAGCTGATCTATTCATAATGTTGCCAACAATGTCATCTTAAAGGATTGATGCAATCTTTTCAAAAAGCATGTTTGTTTGTTTTTCTGCAGAGATTATTTCAAACTGATCTACCACAGCTACTGTATGGTGCAACAACACTCCATCCATCACATGTTTGGTAAAACAGCAGCAGGACAATGTTCTCAAATAGATTGTTGTGTGAAGTGGATCATTCTCTGGTGAGGATTCATAATCCCTTCCTGGGTCTTCCCAGGTTATTTGGAGTTAAATGTACGCTTTTATTTTCTTCTCTTGCCAACTCCCACCTTGTTGCACTCAAGCTATCACCTTGTCTGCCTTTCCCTAAGAATAGATTAGATGATTAGTTTAATGCATATGGTCTCTTGGCCTTTTAACTTTATTCCTTTAGAATGTTTTTTACATCAACAGTATTTCTACAGTATTTAAAGGCCACAAGGCAACAACTTGTCATCCACAATCCCCCATATAGAAAAAAAGACACTTAAACCAGTTGATATTTAGTTGTGTATACAACAATTAGATGTTCTGGCAAAGAACTGCCGCTATAATTAGCCAGTTTGTTAGCCTGCAGAGCAGAAGTATTAGTGTTGTGTTTGCCCATTCAGATCTGCTTTCTGACATCTCCCTGATGAGATGCAGCCATTTCCATTGAAACAATAACAGCAATCTGATTCGGGATAAATGATGTCTTTGTCTATTGTCTGCTGGAACAACAAAAACCATTGGCACGGGAAACACTTTTCTCTCTTGAGCCCGGCCTAGCCCTGCTCACACATGCATACACATGAATGCATACAAACCCAAGTGCACAGTAGGGATGGGTAGGTATGCATTTGTTCAAATCAATTTATTTTTAGTTCAGCACATTTCAACATAGCCAAGTATGAAAGTAAAGTATCCACTCCAATCAGTGTTTAAAATAAGAGCTCTTTTATGTCTGTAAGAAAGTGATATTAATCTGGTGTGCAAAGTTGTGTGCAAAGCTCTCACTGTGAGTACCATTGCTTTTCACATGTTCCATGGGGTAATGCCTGGGAACTTATGAAACCCCTCGCTGTCAAGGTGCTTGAAGGCCAGGTCACACAAGGGAGTCTGTCACTGTAGTCAACCAGAAAACAATAACAACAAAGAACAGTTCTGGTAGAAATAATTACAAATATGGCAAGTTTTTCTAACAGCAAATCACAGGGCTTAAAGTAAAAAGTTTGATCATGTTCACCAACAGGTTACAGAGGATCTCCCCCAGAAGACTTTGGACACCTAACATTCATTTTCCTGCATTCTGATGAAAAACAATCATGATCCAATATTTTTATTAACGTTCTAAATTTTCATCAGCTACATGTTCACACAAGAATGCATTTGTTTGAATCCTTCTGCAATGTTTTGGGTCGGGATCATTTTTACGACAGACTCACGTGCACTTGCCTGCACATGCACTGAGCGCTGATACAACATGTTGCACGGAAATAACTGCCAACGGTCTGAAGGCACCGAGTGTCTCTGGTGGCTCCATGCAAGACAACAGAACTCCCTTTTTTAAAATGTCCCAATCCAGGACCCATGTGTGGGGAAATTTCTTATCAATATGCAGCAAACCCAAGAGAGCGCCGAATCACACCTGCAGCAAGCAGCTGCACAAAACGGGAAAATACATTGTAGTTGTGTGCTTTGCGCTCAAAGACGTAACAGCGGATATTGCTCTCCCTCTCTATATCTCTCTTTCTCTCTGGTCCACTGCATAGTATAAAGTCTTTTCTTTTTCCAGAGACCTCCCAAAATGTTGCAGTTGAGGTTTTTAGGGGGGTTCAAGTCCATCAGGGGTTCTCAGAAACCCCCTAGACCCCTTGTATTTCGCACACTGCTTGGTAGCACTACACAAAACAACTTTTTAAAATGACAAATAAAAAATTGCAGTTGATCATAAGTGTATAAGATTACATTACATACCGATGATGCCACACGTGGCATAAGATGTTTGCAGATGTCTGCTGATGGAAACAGTCAGTTGGACGATAGCTGTTCCCCTAGAAATGTGACTGCACCTTCCCACCATGACTTCCTGTGTCCACCCTGTTGCTTCTTTTTAAAGGGACCACCCCTTGTTGTAGAGAACAAAAACTCTATCTAAAAACACATTAGGAACTCAACTGGGTTACAGAAGACACTAACTCCTGCCTCTATTAGTTTCTTTCTGTGTCCTTTGTAATCAGCCCTCCTTGATAAGGCTCACACAAGGCTTTTAGAGCCCCTAAACACTTCACTACAAGAATATACAACATGTGTCTTTGATTTGTCTTTAATTTGAAGCAGGTTAACTGGAACTGAATTGTGTGTGATGCACTTCGCTGCTTTGAGGGTAATTATCCATCCCTCTCCATTGATGTAAGTAGCCGGCAGGGTTGGGTTCAGATGGGATCCATAAATAAGAGAGGAATGAAGAATGGGAAAGGAGCAGAAGGAATTCTTTTCCTTTGAATTTTAGATACACCAAGACATTGTCACATCCCAAAGGGAAGTGAGTTTATGAGAGGAGATGAATCTTTATGTGGGTAGAAATAATCAAGTTCGAAGAAGACTGGGAGAAACAGCAAGAGAGAAATGAAGCCATCTTACAGAAACACTTGGATTTCACTATTCTAAGCACTTGTATTTTTGTTTGCGCTTTTATATGTGTGTTTTTCAGTACTTTGGAGGTTTGCCCTACCTACCTAAATGTGTGTCTCATTGGTTGTAAGGGCTGTTCATCATCTGCTGCTGGAGATTATACACGGTGGGGAGAGTGGGCCTTTTGTTTAACTGTGTGCCATTATGTCAGAACAACACAGTGTAAAACTCCAAAATGATTTACAGGTGTGTTGGTAGCTGAACAGTAATACAGTGGCACTGTAAACACATGTTTGACCTATTTCAAACCACTCTTTAAAATAACTTATGGCTGCCTTCAACTTGAACAGCCACAGCTGTGCTTCTTCTTCTAATGCACATATGAACTCACTTTAACTGTAACGTGACCATACATCATTTTATGCCTGATTGTTTTTGAAAACCCTTGTATTTAGGTGATGGGATTCCTGATTGGATAGCAATGAGCTTATAACATACAACTCTAAAAGCCTTAAGGACTTATTGAAGCAGATTAGCATGATTACTGTGATGAGCCAAACCATTTATCAGTGCCTTTTTTTTCTTCTTTTTTTCTCTCCCAATCTTTCTCTCTCCCTATTTCTGTTTCTCAAAGCCCACACCGAAGTCTCCAGTGTAGGAAAACCCATTGGGAAACAGCCTGGAGGTCGCAGTCAACACGAGAACCCGCCAAAGCCCCCCTCAGTGAGGGTGATAGGGGGAACGCCGTCAGTCAGCTTGGGACGACCTTGGAGCTTGGCACTGCTTTTTGCTGCACTTTTCTTACAGTGGACCCTGTTTTAAAGCCGGCTTCCTTTAGCAATCACCTACCAAAAGTAACCCTTTTAGGACTCACATACATGAACACAGACACTCATATCATATACAAATCACGTGTAGTACCCTTACTCCCGTCCTCAGCGCACATGAGTGGATTGTAATAATGGAATGATGGAGAAGAAAAGGGAAAAACAAAACGGAGGAGGAAGAGGAGCGGAAAACGCTGTGGGAGACTGTAGACGGGGGCTTTAGCAGGAACTCTTTGTCCTGCAGCATCACCAGTGTAGGTGTTTGCTTGAGCTAATCCAATGCACGCTCATCTACAGACAAGATTAGCCTGCTGCTTCTTCTCGGCTGCTTTGGAGCTGAATGTTTGTGTGTACACACACCAGTGCAGCCCTACCCTCCGAGGGTTCAGAACGAGACTGGCTTATTCTGATTTCACTTAAAAATGTCCACATTTACATTTTTCGCATACAATACAAGTACAACCTGCTCTTTTCTGCTGCTGTTTTTTTTTTACTTAAACTTTCAAACTGAAAGCTTCAGCACGGCTACTGCACCCTTTGCCAGCCAGGCAGAAGAATTCAGCTCATTTGAAATCTCAACTCATTTTCTTTACGAGGATTAAGGAAGGCATGATAGATTGATAGATCAAGCCCAGGTGCCTGGCCCAGAACAGCAGATTTGATACACTCTAATGACTGTGTACCTTGGCAGGGATTAGAATGTAATGAGTTCACAGGTAGAGCATGGGCACACTTGCACGGCTGAACACATTGTGCGGACAAACTAGGTGTGTATAGTATGTAAATGTATATAGGTGGAATGATTTGATGGAGTGTTTAGAGTTCTGAATCAACAATAAGCTCTTAACTGATTGAGCAGAAAGAGGATTTTTTTCTTTCTTTCCCTGAGCTATGAATGGAGTGTCCTTGTCTGCTTGATCTTCCATACAAAACAAAAAGAAACTGTAGAGTTTTCATTACTTTAACAAATAAAGCAGGAATGCACATCATACAACAGAAGCCTGTATCGGGACAAATCTGTACATTGTTTATTTTACCAATGTTTATTGTGCATCAACTTGTGTGTGTTACATACCGTGAATGCATGAACAACCTACCAAGTTAGCGAATGGTGATGGTCGACTGAGGCCTTTGTTCTCCGATAAGCTGCAAAAGCTCATATATTGACTTGTTCAGTTACAACTCCAATTATGTTTCTGAAGTTTAAAAAACAAGCAGAAGGTGCTAAATCCAACACATTCAGATTCAAATGTAGCACACAAAAGAAATGTAAAACACTTTTACAAAGTTGGGTGCATCTGTTGTTTTATCAAGTCTATTGGTGGCCTTTGAGAAAGTCCATATTTGAGAACTAGTCACTTGTTGTAGTAAATAAGCTCTAATGTCTCTGCAGCGACTCTTAAGCAAACCATTCCCTGGAACTGACTTGTTGCTATAGTATAATGGCTTCTTCTGTATACATGGTAAAATGCCATGCAGACGCAATATTAAACCTGATAATGCTTAAGAGGTACACAAACAGCATTAAGCTAAATAGGTCTTTACACTTACATGGGTTTATGTGCAGTAAAATACCTCTTCCATTCATTCACCTTTATTCTCGACAACTCCTCCTCTGCCAACTAAAAAAGTCGCCATTGGCTCTACCTAGAAGTGAAAGAAGGATGACCTGCTTAACTTCCTGCAAATAAATAAAATAATACCAACAGTGTGTCAATAATAATATCGATGATGACAGCTTTGTAAGGTTTATGGGGAGTTTCAATGTCATTTGTGTGTTCTGTAACTATATTTGTTTAGTTTGTATGATTTCCTCAGTGTATGTTATGTTGTTCATTGCACCCCTGGATCACCTACAGCCCTCTGCCCTTGCATGTGTATAAATGTACATATTTTAAGTCATTTGTTTTGTGTCTCATTTCCTCTCTTCTGTATCAGTATATGGTACAGTGTAGCTGGGCTCTAATAAAGGTGCTCTGCTTTTTGCCTGTCTCTATAGTCTCTCCTTGTCAGCCACATCAGAGGTTTCTTAACATATTGGGGAAACAAAACATGAAGGCCTTCCTGATACAGCACCAATAACACTGATACAGCCTGTAAGATACTCCTAATCAAAATGTATACCAGTCTATATGACATTCTGATACCTGATATACTGTTCAGACGGAAAGAAATGAGATTTGTTTCAAAGGAAAATTATGATTTTTCAACCCATAAAAATACTCAGTACTGCAGCTGTATGAGAAGTTTCCTTGTTCTGTTACTAAAGATGGTTTAGATCATCGCTGCTATATTCCCACAGTCATTGACTACTTCTCCTCTTGTGACACTAGCATGCAATAGTTCCATGATAGTGGAGGATATAAGCGTCAATCTGAGTGATACTAAATATAGCAGTTTATGCTAAAAATAAATAAATAAAAAGTCTGAAGGGCAATAGATCCAAAGTAGATGAGCTTGTGGTTTGCACTTATCAGATTGTTACTCTGTATCAGATGATTCTCCTTCTGCCATTTAGGCTGTGGATGGCTAGTCCAACCGTGCCCTCGACATGTCGCCCATGTTTGAGCTATAACGTTTCAGGTACTCGCTTTGCAAAGCCGATGGTCAGCAAGAATTAGTCACACCATATATTTTCCACAGATCACAGGTGAGCTGGTATTTTTTTACGTTATGAAACTAGCTATTTGCTTTCCTCCTGTTCCTATGTTAAGCTGCTTAAGGCCTAATGGCTCAGGCTTCATGGTTAGCACACAGATATGGTAGGCTAATTGTATTTATCTCACTGAAAGCTAAAAGCAAGAATGTTGTTTTGTTTCTTTTCAACTAAGACTTACTATTACTTTTACTGCTGGTGGCAGTGGAAGAACTGATGTGTGTCATCTTAGTCTGGCCTTCTCTTTTTGCATCTAGGAAGCTTCTTGCTAAACATATCAGCCTGTGTTTGCACCAGGAATAGAGGCAGGAGGAGTGGGAGAGAGCAGCAGAGATGTAAAGGTTTTTGCGTTGGAAAGCACCATGGCAAGCAGACAGTCAGTGGTGATGACAGCGGCGTCGACAGTGTAACTTTGCTCCCTCAGCTGATGTGCGGCTGACCCGTTGGCTGGAAACGCAGCCTATTCATGGGCTATAATTGCCCTGAATTAGTCTGTGCTGTCAGCTGCAATGTTAGCATTGCAGTGTGACTAGCTTAGCTGCTGTAGGACAAATATAAACCTCAAGCTATCATAGAGAGAGGTACAGCTACTTAAAAACAGACGTACATTTCCAAAAAAGAGTGTTGTAATCAAGTAATGTAACCAATGTTTGTACATTTTAAGCATCAAAAGATTAAACCAAATAGGTCACAAAAACTTATGGAGGTAAGGCTAAATATGTTGCAGTAATGTTCATAATTTCTCTGAAGGAACCACTGGTCTTTTTTTCCCTATGCAGTGATTATAAAAGCATTTGATGGCAATGTATCAGGCGACAGTGGCCCTCCAAGTCTCACCACACCTCCCCTGTTTTAGCCATCAGCCAGTGAGCACACAGCTAACAGCACTTTCCTGGCTAAATCATACAATGTCCACACAAACTCTCCCTTTGTTTGTCTTTCTCTCATTCACACTCACAGTGTGTGTTTGTGAGGATTTTTAAGAGCATAAAAATCATCACAAACGCACACCGATGATGTCACTCACCCACCCTGTCCCTCAGTCGTCGCTGCACTTCCAATTGCACGCAGTCTGTATTTGATCCTCGGAGTCTATTTCATGCTTGTTGCTGTGAAACTGAGTGTCTGGCTGGCTGCAGACGTGAGAAGAGGGTGCCCAGTACGAAGATGTATCATGTCCCGTCTTCTTTGCCTGAGCTGTAATTGGACTGCATTGTCCCTGCCTGACAGAACCAAAGCCGCCTGACGTCCTTTAATAACCTGGCTGATGCAGGAAGCCAAGGATGACTTCAAAATACAGGAATAATGGAAGGAATCAGAGATGCCCAAAGAGAGTTAGTCTGGAAATAATTTTCAGCTGTGCTTTCTGTCTTAGCTTGGCTCCATAAAGATATTTTTAATGTATATGTGAGTGGGTGTTTTATCCTATATAGGTACACACACTCATCCTGCAAGGAGCAGAGTGGTCAGTGAGTGTAACTGAGAATTCGGGGGACCTGAGGTCACAGCTGCTCAGCTGTCTGTCTGGGCTATTTTAAATGGTAGCACAGATCAGCGCTTCTGTCCCACTGGCTTGGCCAAAACCTCACATAAATGTCCTCTCTCTTGCACACTCTCACTGAACCGTTCCTGACTTAGCAAAAAGAAGAGCTAATACTACTTCACACACACAACGATGAACCGAAGTTGCATCACAAAGTGTTAAAGAGCCTTTATGCATTTTCCAACAGATGTTCACTGAAGTAAACCCGATTGTGTCGAGGCAGGTTGTCTTACCTTTCAGCCCTTGGGGATCAAAGTGACACACTTGAGCCAAGAGGAGGGAGTAGAAGCTAGAGGGAGGTACTGGAAATAGCTTTTCAAAGACAATCTGGTGAGGTAAAGGGGAAAAGCTGGGGGACCTAAGGCTCCTGTGAACCACATCTCAGCTGTCAACTGTATCAATTTCCCCCCTATGTAGTCTCCCTGTTTCTTCTCAACAGGCTAATACAAGCTGTCACTGCCAGTTCTCACCCCTGGCCAATTAGCATTATGCCCAATGAGTTCCTGACAAATTGAGTGCAATTAAATACATTTTCAACATGGCAGACCATCAAGAGGAGCCTTAGCAACACTGACAGAGATCAAATGTGCATCAGGGACATAAGGACTTTTTTGTGATTCCTCCTTCTCACTGATTTGCCTCACCTGTCAGATGTGTTTCCCATCATGCACTGTACTGCTGGCAGAGGGCAGGTAAACATTTTAAGGAGGTGTTATTCTCCCCTGAGGCTGTTGTCATGTTCTGTCTGATTTTGAGGAAACTGTTTTCAGGCCATGTACGACAGTTTATTTAAAACAAAAAGGAAAAAAAAAAAACAGAAAAGAAAAGGAAAAAAAAACATACAAATAAAAATATGTCATGCAAACAAAATGTTTAAAAGTTTAAGATCGCAAAAGCTCTCCTTCACACAGTAGACAGCTCCCCTTTCAAATCATTTTGTGTATGAACAGCGCCCATATGAACGCAGTAATGCAGAACAGCTATTGAGCTGTGAAATAATCTCAGATCCCACAAGAATCCCATTTATTCTATCAGTTATGAAAGAAAGATAGGGGAAGACATGAACCTCCAGATCTGCAAACCAGGTCTGGAGATCAGTATTACCATTTTATTTTATCAAAAGTATGTCATGTTGGTTTATATTAAATGCCAAGAAGTACTGCGGAACATGTCTTATACATAGTTACGGTGTCATGCTCATTTAAAGAAGACTACATAGAACATTCAAAAGGTGAATTGGTCTTTTCATTCACAAGCGTCAGAGGCATTTAAGTACCCGACTGCTCACAATAATCTCCATCAGTCTCCTGCAATGTGGACATAGACTGAAGGAGCTGAGATCAAAGCCAAAATATTTTCATTGAGAAACAACCTTCTTCATCACTGAGCCACAAACATCCAGCTGACTAAAACATGTGTTTTCTTTTTTACAGCAATAAAGAGAACGGACACTTTGCAGATATACATTATTACATTATTATACATTACATACATTATTATATACACAATTATTATCAGACCAGAGCTGTTGGACTACAAATTACATGATGTTCATTTGTCTTTATGAATAGGAAAAACATTGCCAAGTGTGATCAATCTTATCTATAGATCTTTTTTCAACCCCATTTTTCTACTATAATAATGTTTTGAGTGCAACACATGAAGCAAGAGTGTGCATCACTTAAGTCAACCTGCAGCTACTGCCTAATTCTTTTACAACACCATGTTTCTTGTACATTGAATTACAGGAAAGCAGCTTATCTATATCACCGCATGACAATGGCCAGCCAGACAGAAGCATGGCCCTGTATAGCATGAGCCTCTATTCCAATTAGAGAGGCGTCTGTACATTTGTGTATGGTGTGAGGCGTGATTGAGGAGCTTTACTTTATGTGTGTATGGGAGGGGGGTGTCACACATGTAGTTGTTACTACCTCTCATGTAGTATTCTCTGTTAGGCTGGCTCTGTTTTAGCATGCTACAGGCAGACTTGCTTCTCATGTCCTGGAGATGGATGAGCACTGTTGTGAATGTTCCAGGGCTCCCTTGGGTGGCATTGTGCCTTTCCAACTCACTCTCTCACTCCCTCCATCTCCTTCTTTTTCTATTTCTATCAGGCTTTAACTGAATACACATCCTCCTGAAAGTCATCTTTTTTCTCTTTTCTTTTGCGATTCTTTGCCTCATTTTTCATATTTTTCTTTGTCCTATTAGGATTACCCAAATCACTGTGAGAATAAGTAGTTTCAAGCATGACTATCTGCTCACTAATTTGTTTGTGTGAGCATGCTGGCCGCATGTGTGTGTGTCCCAGGATGACTGAGCATGCTGGTAGCAGGAGAGCAATTGATTGGATCTGATTAGGGATTCAGGGACGCCTGCTGCTGTCCGATTCTGTAGATCATGAGTGTGGGGAAATCAATGCTGCAGGGCCACAAGGACTTCACCCTCATCCGTACAACACACATCCTCCTTTCCTCATACCAGACGGGATTTGGATTACATTAATGACACCAATAACACAGTGCTGTCGGAGCTGGCCTCTGTTGAGACAACAAAAGTCAAGTTCAGTACAACCTGTAGCCCAGATGATACAGATTCATTTTCTTTAACTACATTTTAATCATTTCTCTTTGTAACAATAAGCAATAGGGTCATCACAGGTAATGTGGATTGCTTGACATGGTAAGATCATATAAGGAAATGAAAAGAAGCTGGGTTACATCACAGTATCAAAGTCCAGGGTTTTTTAATGTTCCTGATTTTCCTATTACCTGAAGCTTCATGTGATCCATGTGAATCATGCAAAGCTAGAGAATTTTTTTTTTTTTTCAGGAAGGGGTCTTTCATTTATAAAATAAACTTCCGTCCTGTTAGCTGTAATCCATAAGGAAATGAAATAACATTCTAACCAAAAAAAGATATCGGAAACTTCAGATTCAATTCAAGTATCCTGGCTTTTCCATTATTGTCTCATTTTAAGCGAAATGTTTTGTTTTTTGTTTTTTTGTGTGCTAAAAGTAATTTGTTTCATTCTTGATCTTCTTATTGTATATCCAGTGATATAATTAGTCTGACATCACCAAAGGGATGAGATCAAAATACATTTAAAGATTTTTGTTTTAAGTTATTATACATTGTAGAGAGACCCCATCGTAAAGATATTACTGCTAAGATGAATGCTGAATGTGATTGAATATGGGAACTCAGTTTTCTGCAGCCTTTCTTTTACTAAATTAAATTAGGCCTATCGAAGGCGAGAATAAGGAAAGTTGATTTTAAAATAATAATTTAAAAAAATGAGGCCTTCATTAAATTAGAATAATTAAAAAAATGTTTACACATAACTCAGAGCACACATCGGTTCTTGCATGCATTATTCATTTGTAATACTTAATTTGATCTAATTTTACAGGTGGAAGGCTCACACAGGTGCAGAGCATACTCAAAAAAAAATGGTTATTTCCTGGTTAAGTAAATCCTGGTTGGAGTCCCTGAGTTGAACAGCAAACATATATAACCTACTTTGTCAAAGTAATGGACTCTTACTTTATTTTCTGAACCCCATGAAATGATTATACTCTGGTAACATAATGTGCTGAATAATACTGAGTACTTAACCTCACTTGTGATGTCCTCATTAGGGAATTGTTTTTTCCCCTAAATTTGCACCTGCTCCAACCAAGGAATTCATTAAAATAATCAAACGGAAAAAGTTTGACCTGTTGAGACTCTTAATTAAATCAGAATGTAAAGATTCCTGTGTTGGATATCTTATCTCGAGATGTCTATTTCAAAAAGTCATGCAATTACAGCAATGTACATACACTTTTTACAGCCTTTTTTTCTGATGCCTCTTAAACCACTTAAAGAAGCCACTCTTCCTAGGTACCTAAAATGTACAGTCATGCATGGCCAGTTGTGACATGATATATCCTGCAAAGCACACCCTTGATACTTTTACCGTAAAGAATGCTCCTGTCAAAGTGGTCTTTTGCGTCAATAATCATCTTTGGGCTGCAGGAAATCTACTCACAGGATTACAGCTCTGTTTGAAAGCTGGACTGTTTCTCAGCCGACAGATTTATAGGCAAGATTTGTTTTACAATCCAGTTTACAACACCATATGAAAGGAGCGCTGAGAGAACCTTGCGTCTAAATGGCTGTACTCCATTAGCAGCTCTGCACTGATCATAGAGGTAAAAGGCTGCAGACAAAACCAGGCCAGAACCAGAACTGAAAAGCTTTAAAAAGTAGGAAATGTAGAATAACAAACATCATTATTTATAGCTGTTTCTATTTTTATGTCTTGTGATCAAACCAAGTCACTACTGATTCTTTACAATTTGAATACATCTTATTAAAAGCAAGTAAGAAAATTGTGAGAAGTACTGTGATAAATAGCTCCTTGCAGGGGAGGGCTTAGAGGAATGTTAATGGAATGTGTGGATATTATAAAGTGTCAGTGGGGAAATAATGAAGGATTCCTCGCAGGGGGCTGAGAACCACACAGAGACATGGCCTCCTGCTGTCTTCGAGGTCTACGAAGGAGATGCCAGTCTGGATGAAGGTCTGCTTCAGAACAACAGGAAACCTGAAGAAAGTAAAGGTTAGTTAAATCTGCAACACTTACATAGTTTAAAATGTTGACAACGTCCGTGTTTTCTTCTCTGTTAAAACACCAAGGTCACTGTCAAGGTTTCGTCTTGGGATATTTTTATACACCAGCCTTGTTGTTTTGCAGAACATATAGGAACTAGCCTCCATGAATTTAATAATGATATGGATATGAGCACCCATGAACAAAAATTACCGGGCCAAGAGCTGGTCGTAAGATGTCATCAGAGTCTCACGTTTATGTCCCATATATTCCAAGGCAGATGTGGAGAGTGGGTAATTTATCCTCCAAGACATGTGACAAATAGAGGAGGTGAAATATTTATTTGAGAACAGCATGGAGGAAAATGAACAGAGTCAATGGAAGAAGTTGATGCAGGACGAAGGAGATGCGTCTGATCTGACGTCGTTTATACTTTGTTGAAATGTTCAATTTTTTTTTATCTCCATCATCTCCGTCGAATGCTACTGTTTATGAACAAACACTCAAACGTTGCAGTGAGAGGCCATTATTCAGACTTTAAGTGCATCATCATTTCTCACACTAGTTTTTTATGCCTTCTTTTTTTATTTTACTGCATTGTATGTTTTACCTAAGTTTTCTCTTTTGCCCTTTCTGTGTATGCATGAGAAAAGCAGGGATGTGCTCAGATTGCTAAAAAGGAAAAGTGGCAGGATGCCCACAGAGGTCCACAAAAGCACAAAACAGCACACCACAGGGGGCAATCCTCATCCACAAATGTGTCTATTTACAAAAACAACCACAAGAAAACATTGAAAGGACAATGTTGGCCAATGAGTGTGTTCACTTAATTCTAACCTCTTCCTTTCCCCTCTCTGTCTTGCATTATCATTTCATTTCTTTAACTTTTTCCCCTCCAATTTGAATCTACAATCCCTCTCTACAACATTTCCCAAACTCACCCCCCCCCCCCCCCCCAATCATCCATCATCATATTCACTCTCTCCGTAACTTACCTCATAAGCTCATCCCCTCCCTCCACTTCCCCCTCGCTATTGCTCATTTTCTTTACGGTACTTTCTCTCTTCCATTTTCGCTCACCATCAAACGTTCTCCTTTTGTCTTGTCATCTGTCTAGGAGACGGCTCCATATGAGGACATATGCAGATCTGCTGTTTGCACAGACAGACGCCGGGAAAATGTGATCAAGGCACGACGAAGCAAAGCAAAATAGCAAAGGGACAGGCACCAAGAGAAGGGGGGCATTAAAAGAACTCTGAATGGAAGTTTTATGCGTGACTTTCTGTTTTACAGGCAAGATGTGATGTTCTCATCAGGCGTAGATTCCAAGAAAAGAGGAAAAAGGAAGAGAGTGCACATGTAGAGAGAAAACAGTAGCAACTTTGGACTGAAGAGAATGGAAAATGGTCAAGAAAAAGAGAAGAGAGACTTGAGTAATGCGTACACACTCCAGCACTCCAGCTGAATGTGCTGAACTGAGGCTAATGGTGACATAAAAACCCAGAAAAGAGGCATAATCGATGCTGATGAGACTAGTTTTAGAGAGAAGACAAAATGATCTCCCTCTAAAGACTGATTACATCAGTGGAATCAGTACCCTTATATTTACATAGAAACTCAACTGAGGCCCGACAGCAGGCCCTGCTAGTGCATTATCATCGGCACTTTATTTATGAGAAGAAAACTGGTGTGTGTGTGTGATTAACTTTGAACAGACCTAGCTGTACCTTCATACTGTGTGTGATTGGTGGGAGCAGCCTGTTCTTGTGCATCACAGTTCTACAGAGTGAGAAAAATAACAATTACGCAAGTCCTCCTTTGCATCATTTTATTGTGCTTACCTAAGCTGGCCGGTGAGCACGCCTGTCTGTCGGCATGTGAATTACAAGAATTTCGAAAAGAGTTAGTAGTAGAAGTAGAAGTAACTACTTCATCCCTGGCTTCAAAGAGACACTGGCTTCATGTCTACCTGCATTGTCCAAATCTAGAAGTACATGAAGTCTACAGGTTTTCACCATTGGCTGTGTCTGCTTCAAAATAAAGGCATTCTAGTTGTTTATGTGCAATTTCACAAATGTTAAATACAGAATCAGGTTTGTGATTGCACAGATCGGGAGAGAAAATCAGAGTTATTTACTTTGACAGCAGTTAATTAGTGCAATCAGCAATTAATCAGCCATTGCACATTTTTGGGGCGCAGTAATCCTGACAAATGTATGCTGTGAATCTTTGGTGATTATGGGGGATATTGTTAGGATTAGTCAAAAAACAATAAAGTAAAAGTAACCTTTTTTGCATGCACCTGATGCCATGGTAGCAAAGATTGATCTTCTTGATGCCTTATCCGTTTGTAAGTATCGTGAATGAGTGCATTTGAGGTTAAAGGAAACATCCTTATTTCCTTTCCTTACTCTGATATGTTTTTTGCTGTTGCATTGTTTGTCTCTGGTGCATGTTCTTAGGCAACATTGAATAGATTCAGCTATTTGTTCATCTCAAACAAAGTAGAAAACCTCACAGATCCAATAGGACCGTATTTTGAGTTCTTGCACCTTCAGGTCGTGGGACGCTGAAGGGCACTGCTCTACATGTTTCCATTGTGGAAAACAGCTAAAAGATGTAATGCATGTGACGCTTAACCAAGATGTCGGCTTTTCGTTGCTGTGGTCAGCATCAACTCACTGCATGAGATGTCCCATTAGTGTGAGTGTGAGTGGGAAAACATTTGTAGTATTTCTGTCTAAAAGCAATGTAATTTTCACTAGAAAACCTCATCACACTCTGAAAACGATCCCCACATAATTACCGCGTCTTTACGCTAAACTGACAGTTGCTTGGGTTTGTTCGCTCTCTCACCCCGAACTCTCCACTCTCTTTGCTACCACTCTGCCTCCCCTCTGTTCACCCCAGTCTCCAGAACTTCCCCTGGTATCCTGCTCCTCATTAGAAAGCCTTTCATGGTCAGAGCCAATAAAACTTCAATGGGAGGCAGCCTGAAGAAAACGTGGCTGCTCTGCGGCTTTACTGAGCGTTAATTACGCGATCCCCTCACCAGACAGACAGCAGAGAGCCAATCGGTTTCCCGCTTCAGAACTGCCGCTCTATGGCCACATGTGGGATGCAGTCAAACTGGCATTCCACGCACACGCTGAAAAAAAGTGCTGAGACACAAAGGTCACGCGTACACAAGCCAATATATAATACCGACAGACATATTATCACACACACACACTTTGAGGCCACTAGACTCATTAACCTCCAGCCACATGTTCTTAACTTCCCCTGCAGCAACAAGAGAAGTGAAGCAACTCTAATATAAATAATTACAAAAGGTGGGTTCTGTGTGGCACAATTGCACAACTCTCAAGTCTTGCAATGTAATGGTGTTGTGCCAAATATGCCTGAGCACACATGCACGAGCTACCAATGAGCGAGCACACTCATTTCAGAGCTGCCATCAAGGGACCCCAGTGTAGCTATTTGTCAGTAAGTGATATGTGATATGCTGTCCTCTTTGTTTGGAATCATCCAGTCATGAGGACCAGACTAATTATAGAGGAACGTGTCCTAATGTATTCATAAACAATGTCTGCCATCATAAATAGAATGATTTGGAGGCAGGAAATGACTCCACTTGCCATGTGGCTCCGTCCTTCTTCTCTGCCTTCTCTCTCTCTCTCTCTCTGTCTCTGTTGCCTCTCAGCTTGTGTTTGTCTTTTGGTTATTTCAGGCAGCTCAGGAGTTTTTCCATGTGTCACTGTGATAATTTGTGGTGGCATCTTCTTCCGCAAACAATCCTTAAAAAGCATCTCCCACAGGAGTGTCACCGTCAAACGCTGTCTGTTTTAATTTCACACACTCATGCGACTGAAGAGGCGCATTATTTGAGAGTAAGAGCAGAACACAGTATCCCCAGTTACTGCTCATCACACTTAGCCTAAGAGTAACATCACATCAGCAGCATATTTTGTGGGCTTCTACCACCATAGTAGACAGTTTATACATATGACTGTGCATGTTAATATGCATAGTTATTATAGGCTACATGACTCTTGCAAACTGCTGGAATTTCAAGTAGCTGCGGAGGACGAGAGCGTTTATCTCATGAGTGGGGTCAGCAGGGAAAAAAAAAACAAACAGCTCTGGAGGCTGGGACACGTTTGGGTGGACCCTGGTTTCTCGATCTAAACTGATGAGCAGATGACTCCGCTACAGTGAGCGAGTGGCGGCCAATCAGGGAAGGGGCGAAGAATTTGGAAAGCCCATCCATAAGCACTTCTGTTTAGTTGTTAATGATAAGTGTAGAAATGTGCTCTATGGTTACAGACAGTAGATAAAGGCTTCTGGGTTGAAAACAAGCTTAAATGAGTGAACTCATCCTTTAAAAAAAATTAAGGGTTAGTTATGGACATATTACTGCTATTGGTCATGAAAAGACAGCAATGGCTTCCTGGACCTTAAGCATGGAAATTATTGTCAGTAATCCAATTAAAAGTCATGAATAAATAAAATACTTCCAACTATGAATTGTAGCCTGCTTTATAAACGGAGCATTTCCCCTGGAGACTTTTGAAGATGCATCAGAAAACGGCAGTCTGTATAAGTTAAGAAAAACACAAGCAAAGGCTTAATTATTGCAGGGTGCAAGTGTTTAGTCAGGTTTAAAATGGCTCAGTGCTGTTTTCAACACACGTACAGAAACCGGGATAATGAGGGCATTGAGCAGGTGACAGCTCACCTGGGCAGGTACTGACTTGTCGCCTAATGGCGCTTGTATGCAGATACTCCGAGATTCAAGAGCGGAGTTCATGGAAGAGACGTGTCTTAAACGTTGACCTGTATAGATGGGCGGGTACCTGGGGGTCGAGGGCACGCCCGCATTTCACCTGCGACACCTGGCTGGTGGAGATCACGCTGTTGGAACCCGTAGAGCACATTCTTTCGCTGAGGAGCAGACCACTACATGCATCACGGTATGATGCTCGAAACACGTGCACACTTCGACAGACACTTAAAGATTTTGAAAGATGTTTTTTTTTTTTTTGTAAAGCCACCCCTGAATGTAAAAACTGTTTGACGGTAATGTTATACCAGAATAAAACCAAAAATATCATTTAAATCAGACGATGATTCGGAAATGAAGGACGACTCTCTCTCTCCCCCCCCTCTCTCTCTCTCTCTCTTTTTTTCTTTCCCCCGCCTCCACTCATTCCACAGAGTGGCAGCGCTGGCATAGCATCGTTCAGAAAGCTGGAAACGGTCTGCGGTGCAGTAGCTGCCTGCGCGTATTTCTTTCCTTAGCTCCCCCCGTGCCGTCAGAGCCGGTAGGCGCGCGGCGACAGAACCTGACTGCTCCGCGTCAGCGCAGCTATTTTCAGATGCGACTTAAAATAATTTCAGCTGCAAATGCGTAACCCCATTCTTCTATCTCTTACTTCTTCCAATAGGCTGTAGGTGAACCCCCAACCCGAACAGGGGACATACGAGAGAGATCTGCAAGAATCTTGACCACAACGTGAGAACACAGAACTAGTTGGGGGGGGAAATTGAAAAAAAAAAAAAAAAAGAAGCTGTCCTGTCGCTGGAAGAGACGGGACATCTGCTCAGTGAAGAGTCGCTTCTGAGTCGCATAGCAGCGCGCGGAGAGCAGCGAGAGACTCCACAGACGCACTAAAAAGGGCAGGAGGGATAAAAGAAGGTGGAGGATAATTTACGCATGACAGCAGCGCTCAGCTGTGATTGACACGCGGCTACTTCGGTGGAGTCTCTCACTCCGTTTAGGATTCAGCACAGTCGGATTTGCACTTGACCGAGTTCAGATACAGCAGCCGGCCGGGATGGATTCCTTCATCATAGCAGCTCTGTTGGCAGTGTGCTCGTTAACGGTACCAGCCTATGGGGACAAAGGGACCAGCAAAGCCCGGAGTTGTTCGGATATCAGGCAGTTTTATAGCGGGAAAGGATTCGTTCTGGATGGGGTCCCTCAGACAGAAATATCAGGTAAACTCCTTTAAACCTTCACATTGAACGGTCTGCTGCTGTCATGTTGTGTGCACTATTTTGCCACCAAAACTGATAGGAGTGTTTACTTATCCAATCTCTCTGTATTAATCGTTGAAGACATAATATGTTCAACACACTTTAAAGTATCATACAGTTGCTATGAACTCATTGCCACTGAGAAGCATAATCCCTCTTCAAGTCCCCCCCCAAGGAATGTTAGTCTATTTTGGGGCCAAAGTTGCACCTGCAGGAGCCCTATTCATTGTAAGTGTGAGTGTGTATCTGACATATCCTGTGGAAACGAAATGAATGACTAGGCTGTGCACGCCGTGCATTTTGCACTGCACACATTGCTACAGGACACTGACTTAAAAATAAGTCGACTTATCCGCAAGCCGAAAATGAAACATGTTTGTAGTTTGTTTTGGTTGCGAGGGGGAGCAAACCCAGTTTCTATCTTTACACCTTTAAAGCCCGTAGTCACACTTATTTCATGTCCTGTGGAGCAGAGCAGCTTTAGCTCTGGGCTATCTCTCAGTCAGGATGAAACACTGCTTTGAAAAGATATTAAGACAGTAGTACAGACATGTCACCGGCAATCTGACTGTCTGATCTCTGATCAAAAACAAGAGAAACTCCTTTGAGAACTCTCTCACACTTGACATTTTTTGAAACGCACGGATGCAGGATCAGCACCTCTCAGTTTCCCACTCACTCCAAACGAAGCTGCTCATACTGGAGACACTCCCTGATCTTTCATCTTGTTTTTCAGCCTGCTGGTTTTTTTGTCCGGGGAATTTCTTCTCTAACAAATTACCAGCTAGTCACTTGACCAAGTGGTGCAGCAGAACACAAACACGATGTTGCTCACTGTGTCATTCATGGTCTGATGTCAGACAGTCACAAGCCCCTCTACAGCTCAGATGATTACATGTGTGCCTTTCCTGGAATTTGCTTTCGTATACATGAACACACACACACACACACACACACACACACACACACACACACACACACACATACACACAAACACAGTTTACTGCATTTTCAGGTTCTACAGTTACAGTGTGGTACATGCATGGACAAGACATGAGACTGTGGCTGTGAATGCTTACCCAACCACTTTCTGTCTATGGATTCACAGAAACTCCACAACAACTTAGTACGTCACTGAATATGACTTATTTTCCAAGATAAAGCACACAAAACTATCATTTACTTTTTGTGAAATAGAAAGGATGTAGGCAATGTACATCAGATGTTCTCTTCAATGACTATTCCTGTAACCCTGCTGCAGTTCCTCCCAATCAGATAACATTCCCTTCCCTCAAACAGCCTCTGTAGACTCTGCGTCACTCACCTCCTCTATGTTCTCTAATTCATTTTCCACAGGGTGCTACACAACTGTGACAGCAACTCTCCTCCCCTGTAAAGACAGCAATGTTTGAGCATTAGAACAGGCTGAATGCTCCAAGGGTGACTTTCTGCAGCGCTCGCATAAAGGTCACACTCCCAGGGTGAACAGAAAGGAGAAATCTTTTATTTTCTGATAGCATAAGCTTCAGAAATGTGTCTTGACAGAAAAACACTGTGGGCTTCTCGCCACTCTGATTTCAGGTGATTTCAATCATATTTTAACTACCATCAGCTGCAACTTTGATGTGTTAACGGAGCATTAATGTTGCGTCTCTGAGGAACATGATATTCAAAGACAGTAGATCTTTCTCAGCGATTGCACTGATCAGGGAGATTATAAGATTTGAGGCTGGGGCGGTAATGTGATGAAACGATTAGCTCATGTCATCACACCATATATCAAAAAAAAGACTGAAGGCGGAGAACTAACTGGACACTTCTAATTTAATTGATCGCCCATACTTGATAAATCATTCCACAGAATTAGCGGCAACCCCAGTGCCTCAGAAATCCCCTTTTCTTCTAAAATGTCTGTAATCCATAATGCTTTAAAGAGCAAATCTGTCTTGTCCTGACACCAGCTATCCCTCTTGTTTTAATCAATGATGTGGAGCTTACTTAAGTCTGAGGTCAATGTATTCTCAGTAAGAGTGAAAATAAGGGAGTGAGACCGACGCTGAGGGCCAGGATGAGATAGATTTAGAACTGAGAGAAAAAGGGAGATAGAGGATAGTGGCGATTTGGCATTGACAATATTTCTCCACATGTCCCCCCCCCCCCCCGCCTCTTGGCTCTCAAGCATAAATAACCGCTCATCCGCTCCAGTGTGACATATTAAACACCTCAGTAAAATATGAAAGCTGTAATTTACGCCTCCAAATGATGAGCCACCTGAATGTAGAGGATCATCCCTGATATTTGCAGGAGGATATTTTGCTGTGGTGACACACCGGGAACCTGATCAACCGAACACAATCATTAGCTGGGCCTGACTCAAGGTCACATGGCGAGTACATCACCCCCTGACTCAGTCTTGGGAGGGACAATGAGACGAGCCTGCATCCCAAACTCTCAGAATGATGTCCTCGGCTCGCCGCAGTTCTTTAAATCCTTTTCAACGCTGCAGCACAATTTAAGAGATAAAATACCTTGGGACACTTAAGAAGCAAATGCGCTTCTGAACGTCATTTTTTGAGCCACATAACGTGTTAGATCAAACATGAAGGCATATGCAAATATAGAAAAAAGAATGCTCCTGAGCTAATGTGATTTTATTTTTTAAAGGAAGTTTTCTTTTTTCATTTTAAAAAGATATGAGTTCTACTTTTATGTTGTTTTTTTTTAAACATATTTAATTTGTAATAGTTAAGTTTTTGGATGTTTAAGGTAAAAAGGAGAGTTGTCCAGTCTTCTGAACACAGATCAGCCGTCCCCTCGCACAGCCCCCGTTTGATTATGCTCAGTCATCGGTGAAAGAAGATTCCTAGATACTGCTCTCGCATCGATACGCCTCATATAACAACTTGGATAGTTCCCCTTCTTTTGAGCAATTTCCCCGGGATAAAAGCCACCCTTGGCAAATGCTCTCGAGTTAAGGGTGAGCTGTTTGCTATCATTGTATTGAAGTGGTGTTTAGTGGACCTTGAGAACAGTATTACTGGAGCAAGAATGAAAAGCGATAGCCTGTAAGAAATCAAGCAATCTGATTGATGCTCTTCAAATGAGTGTAATAATGCTACTTTCGCTCCTGTGGGGGAAATCAAATTTGGAAATATATTATGTTTTGTAGATGTTTACCAAAAAAAAAAAAAGAAAAGAAAAGAAAGAAAAAAAAAAAGATGATTGATTTTTATAACGCTCATCTGTCTCCCCCTTTGCGCTGCCCCCTCCCTGCCCACCCCGTCATTACAGTCCAGATGACTTATGATTTTGTCTTTCAGGGGGATGACATTCTTCATCTCTCTGTTTCTCTTTTTCTCGCTCATCAGCCGTTAAAGAGAGAGGCGCCAGACACCCATTGAAAACAGCTGGCAGCCAATGAGCGTTAGATGTTCAATGTCATAAGCCTGCACAGAGGCAAGCTGCATGAGAGGTCTGCAAGAAGGATACACATGTTGTGCTATGACAATGGCCTTTCTGCGCTGTATTTGTGTTGTTGTTGATTGCTGGTTGCTACAGGCTGACTGTGAGTCAAGTGTCAGCTCTAACCAGTGTGTGGCTAATAACACAGGATCTGCTGCTCACCAGGCCTGCTAAGAGCTGGTGTTGACTTAAGACAGAGTTGTGGCCGGAAATATGGGCTGGTCTGTTTAGTTACCCACAACAGAACGTCAATGTTTTTAACTCATCAGCTTGACTGCACATTTTGTTATAATCTGTACATGTATACAACAGAGTTTCAATGTTGTAGCAGAAGAAAAAAAACACTGACAGAAGAACTGTTCCTTTGCCAACTCCCTTACATCTTTGTGGTGATGAGATGATGACTGCTTGTTTGTCTTTTTCCATTTTCTATTCTTTTGTAGATTCTAATCCACCACCGAGCTGCGCAAAACAGTGGTATTCTATTGAGTAAACAAACCTGTGTAGCTGGTTCAATTAAAAAAACTCCTTATGAAAGAGATCAGATGACCAGCCGAGGTGGGTAGCCGTATTGGAGACAAATTGGTAGCACGCTGTGGGTTAATTTTTTACTTTGAATATTGCCATAGGCTAAGAACTCCACTATTTTACTGGGAACTCTTCTTGGTGAAAATTAAAAGGTTCTTGAAAGAGCTCCACAGAAACTGCACGTCGTGGACTTTGCTGATCGTGATGGAAATTGTCACACAAAAAAAACCAAAAACCAGTATGAACCTTCTTTACTGTCTCTGAGAACCTCCAAAACAGATTGCTTCATATGCTTTTGTAATTTAGGGCACACAATGGACCACTGGCAGACACTTAATGCATTTTTTTGTGTTTAACCTTCATTAAATATTCAACTTCTGAAGCCTCTTTCATATATATATACATTGTTTTTTGAAATGTGTTGGCAATTTCACTTTGTTGTGTCATAACACTTCCATGTGAAATAGCTTCAGGGGCTATTGTGTACCCATTACAGAGAAGATACAGCAGAGAGAGTCAGGAAATAAGAGGGAAAAGGAAGACAAAGCCCTCTGTTGGACATTTGATTAATCAGCATCTTTAAACTCAAGACAGAAGCCATGGTTTGGTGAATTCTTTTCAGTGTTTCCAACACTTAAACAACATTTAGAAAGGCCACACTGGTATATTTATGGACATCCTAGTACATTTTTAACACCTTTTGTTCGGGCTTTGGTTGTCCCACAATTCAATTTGATTCTTGGGGTCATGGTTCGATTCAGAATCTATTTTCAATGTAAGACGATTCAGGGTTTGCGAGTCAAAGTCTATTTATGAATTGGTTCATACTTGAGGATCTACTCAAGTCATCTGTGAGACTGGAGGAATTTCTTGCTGTAACAGCAGTTAAAGAGCTAGCTTTAGCACTTACCAGGGAGTGATTGATTAGCCCCCCCCTTAAAAAAAAAAAGAAAAAAAAGAAGAAATAATTCCATTTTTTTAAAATCTATTTTGGAAGTTATTGATCCATCAAAGAAGAGAAGAATCTCGATTTTTACATGAATCCATTTTGTCCCACCTCTGCTTTTTGCTGTTTAATCCATAAAATCACTGCACACCCTTTATAGCAAGATAGAGAGAGTAAGACATAGTTGGGGCGCTGCTAGTCTATTGGTTAGTGCTTGCACTCCAGGTACTGGAAAAAAAAATCCCCAAAAGAAAAGCAAGCCTTCTCGAAGAATACGAAAAGATCAGTGAAAAATTGTGTAAGCACATGAAACTAGCCTTGGTTCATAACTCATTTCAAACAGGGGGTCTAGAAGAATGAAAGGACAGCGCAAGCCTGACCATAAATAGTCAACTGTGTGTGTGTGTGTACTGAGATGAGCCTGCAGTGTTTTCATTGTGGCCGTTCTGGACAGTGGCCTTATCTCTTCCTATTAATACCCCCGCTGATATGCTGTTTTTATTCTCCATATTGTGGATAACTAATTGATCTCACTGAATTGCATATTGCAGCTACGTGAACTGAAGCCATTAACTGACTTGGAGATAAGAGGACTGAGGCTTATTTGAAGGTTAATGTCAGCATAAAGCCCCATGCATCTGTCGCTCTTCCTCTGTGCAGAGATTAAAGCAAAGGCAACAGTTGTTTCCGTATCACAGTGTGCAGGCTCATGGCTGGACTGCAGTTAAAAGTGTATGAATCCCTGCTGCATCTGGGCTCCTGCTTCACTGTCCATGTGCAAGTGTGTGTGTGTGTGTGTGTGTGTGTGTGTGTGTGTGCATCACTGTGAATGTGTGTGTTTGCCTACCGATTGAATATGTTGGAGTTGTTAAAATGCTGAAGTCAGTAAGATGCCTCTTGAAGCATTAAGCCATAATGGGCTGCAGGGAGCATGAAACAGACCACAATGTGTTTGATGTTCACCAGAGAGAGAAAGAGAGAGAGAGGGCCGATGACTGCTGACTGTGACGTGGGCTGCCCTGGTGTGCTTGCTTTTGCCAGTCCCTGCTCCGCCCTGTGACCAGCTATATGTAGGGAAAACAGCGAAAAGTAAATAGAAAAAAATGAAGCTGAAAGGACATGGCTGCTTTGAAGAAAGAAAGAAAGAAAGAAAGAAAGAAAGAAAGAAAGAAAGAAAGAAAGAAAGAAAAAATGTGTTCAGTGCTGAAATTTCTTATGTAATTGTTTTCACTCTCGGGGCCTGTTAGAAACATGAAAATCTGGAGGACAGTCTGTCCAAACATGTTAAGCCGCTCTGAACTCTACGTAGTGTGGGAGCGAGGACGGAGAAGCCTATCCCGCAGTTTGCGTGTACGAACCTGTTTTTCTAGTAAACCTGATGTTCAGATTAATCGGACACATTTTGCAGCATATGATTTAAGCTCTGATAAACAAAAGAGTAACTTTTTTTTCCATTCTATTTCCTTGAAAAAAAAAAAAAAAGGAAAAACATTCTGTGACTCATTTTTCAACATAAACAAGATGAACCTGACAATTATGCAACAATTTTCCATTTTATTTGTCTGACTTATTTCAGAAAACGACCTTAACAAGGTCCCGCAGAGTGTCGAAGGTAGGAAATTAAAGGTACAGAATGTAGAATTGCTTACATTGAAATATCTAACTTAAATTAAAAATGGAATAAACCATATACTGTATATCATCATAACATGTGTGTGTGTGTGTGTGTGTGTGTGTATATATATATATATATATATATATATATATATATATATATTATTATATATTTAGTTGAGTACTTACATCACCTCAACTATTTCTTAAAATGATCCAAACCAGTGAAATTAGTGATTTTATAGTTACAAAATGTTTATCGTTGTCAAGGAAACACTTAATGTATGTTACGTCGAAGAGCGCTGCATTGAAAGCTGCTTTTCTGTCTCTGCATGTGCTGCTGTGATAAGGTTGGTTTCACCCATATATATAGATTAGACACGGAGTTAGTTCGTTTTGACTCCCATGATCACCCCGCAAGCCTCAACATCACCTTTTGTTATTGTTTTGATTGAGGGTTGATTTTACATACTGTATGTTTAAGATCCAGAGAGACTGGTTATTGTTTTTTTTCCCCTCTCCTTCCCCTATCTGCGTTGTTGTTTCTGTAGTTCCCTGTCACTTTTCTCATGCTACAGAGTAGGAGATCCCATGCAGAGCTCCATTTAAGTGCACACACACAAAACAAACTCACACAAAACAAACATGCTCACAGACACAAAAGACAACCAGGATGTTGCAGTGTACTTGCAACAGGCGTGCCTGTAAAAGAGTGTGTGTGTGGGTGAGGGTGGCAGGCAGTGTGTACGTATTGTTCCTCTGAGAGCTGCAGTGTGTGGGTGTCTGACTCCTCTTTTGTCTTCAGAGGAATTGGTCGTGTCAGAAGGGGAACTATCCCCTCATCACAGCAAGCGCCTTCACTGTCTCCACTGGTGTGTGTGTGTGTGTGGGATGCAGATGTGTGTGTGTGTGAGTGTGTGTGCGTCCATAAACAAATGAAAGAGGATTCATACAGTATGTGTGTGTTCAACAGATGTGTGATGACTTCTAAAGCCACTTCGATACCGCTTCATTTTCATTTGCTGTCTGTGTGAGTGTTTGTGCATGCGTGCCCGTGCCCTTTTTCATAAGTTATGTAAATGTCTGTGTTGTGCCTCCTCTCCCCTCCAGCAGGGCTTTTTGTAGACTAGGTGAGTATTTAAAGTGACAAGGAACTAGCTTTAGCTCTCAGCGTGGCTCCCTATAGCTCTCCTCTACCCCCACCCCACCCCACCACCCTCCAGCTTCTTGACAGATGGTACAGACCCAAATCAGGACGCCCACTATTAAGTAAGGGCACACAGTATGTTTTTTACAGGGTGACACACCCTACACCACACGCACACACACACACACACGCACACACTTGGCAACTATGGCAACAGATTCAGCTGGCACCAAAGGGACAAATAAACATGTTGAGATTGTGTTGATTTCATGGATTTTAGTGCTGACGAGTTTTCCATGTTTTTGTTCAATCCTTGTTTTTAATTTCTGAGGTATGCTTACGTGAACACACCTTGAGCTGATTTAGCCTCCCAAACAGTGCATTCTTTTAATGAATAATTTCACATTTTGTAATAAAAACGAACAAACAAGAACATCTAGTCCTTGTTTGTGTCTGCAATCATTTTACTGGTTTGCAGAAGGGCCCCAGTTCAGAATTATGTTCACTATCAAAGAATCTGTAAACTACCATGTTCAGCAGAGCTAAGACTAATTAGACTTTTAAGTCTGTGTGAAAACAAAACGTACCATGGTAGCTTTAATGAAAATAGGTAAATCGTTTCAGTCATTTCTTTGAGTGAGATTCTGAACATCCTCTGCTTCTATTTTCTCTTTTTTTGTTTGTCATGATCATTTTAGCTTGAGACCCTGTTCTTGATTCAGACAGCCCACATATCGAAAGCAGTGAAACAGCCGTGCGCATCTGTTGCCCTGTCTTTGTTCTGTCCTCTGTTCTTTGAATTAATTTGTCTTTTAAAACGTTTTGCCCTTTGCTGTCTTTGGTGGCGCCTGGCTGCACTATATAACCCCTTCCCCGCCTTCTGATCCAACACTCATACCTGATATAATTGCCAAAATAGATGGATATTCTGTGATGCAGACAGCCCGCAGCCTGTTATCTCCGAAATGTATGAAGAAGGAGGAAATAGGAATTGAAGAGATGTGTGATTCCCCCTGTTTATAAAAAAAAATAAAAGATTGGACTAGATGATAAAATCAGAAAGGTGTCGTCTAAATGTTGAATGCCACGAAATGTGTCCAGCTCCTTGCAGCTTCAGCGGCTGGCACGCATAATACAGATTTAATAAAGATAGGACACACAGAAGCAGCACACACACACACACACACACACACACACACACACACACACACACCTACACACACACGCACCCTCAACTACACACTTCCCTTTGATAAGCAATCATTTTGGTTCTGCTCTGTTCAACAGTGGCCCTTTCTTCCACACAGAGGTTGTTATTAAAGACGCTACATCCGCAGAATAAAACAGTGCAGAAGTCGCCGCACAGACGTCGGACTGAAATTTATCAAGCTTCTTGTCGACGCTTGTGCTTCTGCAAGATATCCCAGGTGTTTCAGGACTTTTGAATTACATCTTTGTCTTCGCTTTCTCCCCCTGAGGTGTACACATTTTTATCCAAAATCTTTTTTTTTGTAGATTCCAAACTTGTTTGGGATGCAGGAGTCGATATTTCCTTCTTCCGTTCTTCAACAAGTTACCTCTTTGGTTTTTTCAAATTTCTCATTTTGGAGGAGTTTGTTTTAAGCTGCTCAAGATGGCTCCACACAATGGCATTTCTTTTCTTTATTTTTCCTTGCTGTTCATAATTTCCCGGAGGTTTTTTTTTTTTTTCTTTTTTCCCCCCTAATAGAGACAAAGTGTTTCTCTCTATAGTTTCTGTTATCATTATTGTTTTTCTCCCGTCTTTCTTTTCTCTCTCTCTCTCTCTCTTTCTCTGTCTAAGTCCTTTCTGCCTGCAGGGCGCTTATCTTCTCTCATCCCTCCCCTATCTGGCCCGGCAGAGGAAGTTAGAAATTCATTTATTTTTCATGCTGAATTTACTGCATACTCACAGATGTGCTCCAAATGCATTGTTAGTTTGTTCTCAGCTACTTGTCTGTCATTTTTATGGCTCCATATCTTTGTAATCTAATTTTATCTGAACATTAAAACCATGTGTTTTGATTTAAAAATCGGAGGAAATCTTTACGAGGCTACACTTGATTGCACCCAAGGAATCCTCTTCCCTTTGGGCTTTTGCAGAAGATGTGTTGCAACAAGATGAGTGCCTTGTGTAAAAGTCAGTGATTTAAGGATTGAGTTAAATTTGGGAGAATTGTTTAGGTTTTTCATTTAAAATCCTCCTTTGGGAATCTGTTTTCCCACACTCACATTAAGTGTCCCCTGACTTCCTTTCCTCCTACTTTGAATGTAATTACAGTGAAATCTGTGTGTTGTTTTATTGGCTTCCTGGAAGCCTTGCACACAGTTTTTCCAGGCTTTAGTGCTCTGTGATCCTTCTGCATGTATCCCTCTCCATCTGGTACATTTTTTGGGATCTCTACTGTATAATTGACTGCATAACCAGAATATGGGGGGGGGGGGGGGGGGGGGGGGGGGGGGGTCTCTGTGTTTTAAGTCCCCTAGAAACCAGAATACCCGAATGAGTTGCTGTAGCTGTGTGCTGCAGCCTCTCTTTTTTTTATCTCCATCTCCTACTTTGTGGTGAAGCAAGCTCTCGTCCTTTTCTCTCCGAGTCCTCTCCAGCTGTCATCTCCTGTTGGAGTTTGTGCTTTCTCAGCACATTTTTATGTAATTAGATAGTTACATCTGGTTTTATGTGCCGTTATTTCTCAGGCATTATTTGTGGCTAAGGAAAGCCCTGTGTAGTTCAGGGGGCTTTTGCTTATTGGGGCTTGACCATGCTCAGCTATTTAGATCCAGAGGTAAAGAAAGTGAAGGCGCAGCTCAGCAGGACTGACCAGAGGATTACTGAGGCTTTATGAGAAGTGGGGTGCATAAAAAAAGCTCATAATTACAGGGGGAAATATGTAATTACTGGCAATTGTCATCCTGTTTGCTGGTACAGGATTAGCTTTTTATTACTAAAATCCTTGTTTTTTAAAATGTTTTCCACCCTAAATCTCCCTGTTTTCCTTCTTCTATCTGTCTCCTCTTTTTTAGCAGCCACATTGAATAGTCCGAGTCCATTTTTCATTGTGTCCCACTTTCTAACTAAAGTCATGAAAAAGGGCCTGAATTTTGGCACGGTATTGTGGGAATTATGCACAAAATATTAATTTCCCAAAAGTCTATGGCTCTCAATGCCCTGTGGGTTAAAACAGCAAATGTTTGCAGTGTTAAATACGGGACAGACTGGTCGCTAATGCACGATAGAATGAGAGACATACGTTTTGGATCACTTGTTCCCCTCCACAACACACAAACATAGATGTACACATTTTGGTTGCTGTGCTGTGAATAGCAGAAGCGACTCTCTGACCACACTAACATATAACTGGGCGGTCTGCCCGGGTATATTTACAGCCGCCCAGGAACAGTTACAGCCCATTTGCGCATTTGTATTTTCTTAATTCACACACCGTGCACGATAAACTTGCAGAGAACTCCCCTCGCTCAGTTCTCCTTGCTTAGCTTCTTTAGTCGCGTCTCGCATCATGCAGCGTTTTTGGATAAAATACTCGTTAACAAGCGTCATGCACAAGTAGATCACAACAGACGTGCCATACTTGTTGTGTTGTTTATGCGGCTATATAAAATGTACTTCTGAAGAGAGCGGTGATAAGGCAAAGGCTGCACACGCAGGCAAAGAAGGAGGCAGAGCGGAACAGTGCGGTGTCATTTCAAAATCAGTGACATCTTTGTCTGAATGTTCTGAATGTAAAATCTCTGTGTCTGACACTGATCTAATGGCAGTGATCACAAGCATCAGAAATAAATTCAGAACAAATCAATACTCTTCTGATTGTGCTTGCTTACAGTAGGTCTTGATATAGTACTTAACTGCAAAGGTAGAGTCAACATCTAGCTTGAATCAAAACATTTTATTTTCTTATTCTGATTGCGTTTAAAGATCGAGATAGACGACAATGAAAGACCTGTTGGATGAGTAATCACGGATTTGTCTTATTTATCAATATTTCAGCCTCAAATTATAGTAAATCACAACATTTGTTTTCATTTTCAGGTGTTTGTGCTCTGATGAACAAACACTCCTTTTACACCCCTTGTCTCCTTCCTCCCAGGAGGGAAAGGCACACACGGAGCTAATGAACTTGAAATGACAATGACTTATTTAGCTTGCATTTCTTCCGCTCAGCCGTAGCAGAGGGCGTTTCGCTCAGACCCGCTCGTCATCGTCTCATTTGTCCCCTTGTTTGCTCTCCCTCCATCACTCCCTCACTATATTCATCTTTTCCTCCTCCCCTGCAGAATCGTCTCTCATAAATATTTTACATATTCTAAAAAGAACTCTGTCTACCCACGCTCAGTGCGCGGCTGGCAGCCATGTGTGTTAGTAAATGTGTATAATGTCAGTGTCTATTAGACATATGCTATGCTAACCTGTGAATGAATGTCATGTTGCATTACTCTAATTTTAAACTCCTCTGTTATATTTTAACAACATTCATTCATTCTACCAGACAAGGTGACCAAGAACATGTGAATCAATGACATGCTGAAGCGCGTAGGATTACATGTATGACGTATTGAACATCCTGGAAATATGTTCTGTGAATAGCTGAGCTGTACGCCAATCAGTGAGCAATATAATTGTAATTAATTTCACTTAAATAGATGGACGCTAAGTGCTCCATTCAAGGTCAGTTTGACAGTCGCTATTGAGGAAAGCTTTTATCACAGTGCTTTTTTTTTGTATTGGTGCTTTTATGGACCTATCCAAGACCTACAATCAGCATAATGCTGCCTAAATGTCACTGCAGAAACTCTCAGTGTACAGAAAACAACACCAGAAAACAAAGTGCAAACCTTCAGGATTGTAATCTTTTTTTTTTTTTTTATATATATATATGTGCATGTTTTCAACCCTTGTGCATTTTTCACTTTGTCTGAACTGCACATGCCCAAGGTGATAGAGTAGATGCAGCATCTATAAGTCTATAGGGACAGTATCCAGCTAGCATATGCTAATGCATGTGTGTTTCGATGATACACAGTTTTTCTCTCCTGATTTTATTTCTCATCTTGAAAATGCTTTTTAGAGGAAAGGAAGTAAGTGTCCCTCTTTATTATCTGCCTTGAGAGAGTGTTTTTGGGCTGGGCTCTGCTTTAAACTAAAAGCCTTTTTTTTTCTTAAATCTTTCATGCGCTCGCTTTCTTCCTTCCGAGATAAAGTGAGAGCGAGAGATGATGTGTAGGGCTTCTAAAGCAGGAGATACTTTCACCCACTTTGAGCTTCAGCCATCCTTTTGTTTCCTTGTGTGTTGCCTTATCTTTATTTCAACAAGGCATCAGTTCTTATACTCGTACTCTATTGCTCCTCTTGACAGAGAGAACATGAAGAACTTAGCTGCGTCTTCATTTCTTTCATTGTTTTGTTTTTGTATCACACTGACACATCCAATTGGAATCTTGCATCTATTTTTGTCTGCTGATACGCTTGTGTTTCACACCTACAATATGTGACTAAAAGGCTTCTTAAGCTGTGAAGCAGAAGCAGTGGTGCCCCAGTCACACTATTCGTCTCCTGGGTGTCCCTGTTCCCTTCACCATTTTTTTTTCTTTCGTCCCAGTAGCCTCAGCTCCAGCCCTGGGGCCCAGGGCATCACTCAGTCAAATTGAATCACAAATCCTGTTGGGCAGAAGAGACTGTGAAGCTCTCCGGATGAATGGCTCCTGTGTGTCATGTGATGTCTGCTGATAAATGGCCAGGGCCCGGAGGACAGGGTGGCCTGAACCAAGGAAAGAGTGTCCACTGTAGGTCTCTGCTCAGTAGTTGTTTTTTTTTCCTTTGCCAAAGACAGAACTTTAACAGAAGTTGGTAAAACAACAACAACATAAAACAACCTTGTAGGTTTCCCAATTCCTAAAGCAAGATTGTGTCCCCCATATAAAATAAGGGAAAAGGTATCTTGCTGAAAGTTGAGTCGGTTGGTAAAGTGAAACAGCAACCTTCTTCCCTTGTCTTGTCTCTGTTCCTCTTTGAAATGTGTTTGGGATGCAAAAGGGGAAGCATCGCGTCTTTGATGTTCCATATTGGGGTGTTTTGTCAAGAGAGTCGTGCGCTCACTGGGATGTACTCTCAGAAACAGCCTCCTCTCTTCTTATATCTGCCTGACTTTTTTTTTTTCCAGGCTCCCAGGGTTTGAGATATGAGTTGCGAGTGAAGACTTTGTTCCATTTCTCCACTCTTATATCCCATCGTCCTCTTTTCATCCTTCGCCTCCTTTCGGTCGCCTTGTGCATCCCTTCACATCTTGGCTTAGCTCCCTTGATTTAGCACAGCTGTCGCGCTCATTGCAAAGCCCCTGGTTATTTCACTTTCTTGTATAAATTGGCTGCCCGTTGTTCTCAAGCCCTGGGCCTGTTGATTTTGGGTGATGTCAGTCACCGTTGTTTATGCCTCGGACATGGAGCTGATTCCGCTGTTTCCTCCAAATGCTTTGGCTTAGGACATTCCAATACACATGCTTGTGTGTGTCCATGCATGTCTTTGTCTTTGTCCATGTTTTTTTCCATTACACACTCACACTTTCAAATTCTGATGAATCACTAATAACTAACTCAAACCTTGTCCTTTCATCAATCCCTTATAACGGACATGATGATGATCCTTCATGGCAATCTAAAGAGATCAAAATCATACAAACGGCTGTATGTGCAGGGAGGACGAGGCGAATATACACTATGAATCTCACTCTCCAAACACAATTACTGTTGAGTGAAAGTTAGAGAAACCAGATTGTTAATTGTGGTTGAACCTTTCTTTATTTGTCTCTCTACAAAGTCTACTTGTAGAGAGGAATATTTCACAGTAATAACCACAGTGCATGTCACTAAAAAAGAAATGAGAGTTTGCAGTGTTTCCTCTTTTTTGGTCTGTATTTGATCTAAACTATTAAAACAAGGTTTAAACACTTTTGCTACATGCATACTTTAATCTGTGCAATTCATGCTTTATTATAACGTGCATCTTGGAACCTGGATCGTTTGCTGTTTGAATGGGTTTTGCTGCTCAGTGGAAAGAGTCAGATCTGATATTACCAATAATTATCATTTACAAACTAACACACACACTGGCTTGTTGGCCATCCATTTTTTAAAATTATTATGAAGACTCACCGAGCCAGCCATGTGCTGTTACCACTCCAAAAGAGTTTCCAGAAAACATGTAAGATTAAACTTAATGAGCGGTTCGTCGTGTCTTTTTGATGCTTTCTGAGACAGTTTTGTGGCGACTAGCAAATCTTGGCTGCATGCAATATTGTTGGGGGTGTGTTATGCGGGATATGAACCATTTTGTTAAGAACTAAAGTAATAAGTCTAAAAATGATCAATTCAGTTTTCTTTGAGAGTTTTAAAAATGGAACACCATGCAAGCAAAGGATTAGTCATTATTTCTTAACCACTTTTCTTTTAATTATGTCAATTAACACATTAGCTTTTATGTTGTAATGAATTTAATCATGAACGGGTCACATTTATTTTCCCAACAATGTCTGGATCACTGTGCTGTGTAATAGGGCTCATAGACACGTACCCTTTTTATATTTACCAAGTAGTATTTCAAACAAAGGTCACCATTAAAGGTTTATCCTTTGTGGAGCAATGAAAGTCAAGTTACTATAACAACATGTTCATGACTTTCAGCCTTTCTTTTTGGCATTCTTGTGGCTGTAAGAATCTGCTTAGCCTCAAAGTTTAAAGTCTCGAGGGCTGGGCAATTTGGACCAGATCTCATATCTAGATATTTTTCACTGAATGGCGATACTCGATATATATCGATCTGTCTTATATTAAAAGTCAGTTGGACAAGTTCAACATATACATAAAAATGAACAAACTGTTTGTGCCTGTTAATTCATTTCCTGCATCACAAAAATAAACAGAGGTTTGTTATCCATTCATTTTTTTTGAGTTTTGCTCAGAGAGAGAGAGAGAGAGAGAGAGACAGGGGAGGAGGAGCAGGGTGAAGAGGGAGAGACAGTGAGATAAGAAATAGGTGAACTGGCATCTCTATAGAAGACAGGTAATGTTATTTTAATGCAACATAAACTATATCCATATCAACAATATTGTCTTACCCTATCTTGTTTGGGAATATATCGATATATATCAAAAACTTGATATATCGCCCAGCCCGAACACACACACACACACACACACACACACACACACATTTTATCACAGCATCATACAGAACACATCTAGCTTGAATAATACTCTGATGCAAGCTGTCATCATGCTTTCTTTAAAGTGCCATTGTGGCAAGAGGCATTGTATCTTTTAAAAAAAAGTGCATTTAATAAAAAGCGAATGCATCTCAGACATCCCTCTGAGGACATTTTTCCATTGTGATAGGAAAGCACTTCATCCTTTCTGATGAGCTGCGTTCACTGTCGAGCCGTATTACCTCCTGCCCTCCCACCACCACCACACCCCCCTCACTTTTCACATCCAGTTCCCTTTTTTAAAAGCACTTTAGTCTCTTACGTTCAGTTTGCTTCTCTCAAACAAGCATGGAAAGTTATTCCATGTGGCGGCCTACCAGCTCTTCTGTAGCTAAATGACATGCAGCGCTTGTTAGAAGAGGCAGCTTTAACGGTTCGAACTCCCTGCCTCCTACGTCTCCCATTTTGCTAAATCCTAGCTAGGCCCTCAGCTCTCATGGGAACACGGCGCCTAATGCACCATTACACTCCTATAAATACTCTTTTCTATGGACCAAGCTAACACTTTCTTTGTAATGTGATTATTATGTTATTCCACCTGCAGTCCTGGGCCTGAAGTGGGCTATTAATGTCCATCAAATTCTTTAAAAAAAAAATGAGGAAAGAGGGTATAAATGGAGTCTTGCAGTTGCAGATGTTAGCAGACAGTCCTTTTTTTTGCCATCCCATGTTTGATTATTGCCAAAGCAAGATGCAAATAGACAGTGTGCCTGTTTACTGTTTGTTTAGCATTTAGGCACATCATCCTGGAGCTGTAAATGTTTATACTCTGTTGTGATTCTCTAATTGCCCCCAAAGCAGCAGTTGTTTTTGATCAATGTGCTGCAGAAATGCATACAACAACCTTGCTGTGTGTTGTATGTGAGATCAGTTAAACACTCGGTTGCTGTGTTTTTTTCTAATGCTCACCGCTGATCAGTTACCGGCGCTTCTGCTTTGAAGTATCAAAGTCAAGTAGATGCTTTACCATGCTTCATATTACTCTCTGTCTCTTTGTCATCAGCAGTACTTTGTGCTGAAACAAAAATATCTTTTTTCTGTTTGTTCGGCCCAACAATGAGTCAGTCGTGTTTATTCTTCGAGTGTTTGGAGAACATTTCTCCATTTTTCTCCCCTGCTTGAGAAACTCGTATAAGCTTGTTAGAAATCCTCCCCACTTCTCACTACTAACACTTTAACACCCTAGGGGATCTCTTAAGGGCTAAGACATTCGTCTTTACCAGGATAGTCTGAACCTTAAAGGGGGAAAATTCTTAGAAAATGTCTTTAGTCTAAGAATGTTCTTAGAATGTTGTCACTGGGAGCAACTGTTGTGAAGCTTTGTGAACACGGCCCCAGATGACACATTTAGGAGGACATTTTTAGTATAGCTTGAACTTTGTGCCCTTCTCTAGACATTTTACATATTTATATATGCCACTTTCATTCTGCCTTCTTTTGTTCCTGTATTATTGTTGTTGTTGTTGTTGTTGTTGTTGTTGGTTCTTGCTTGTTTTGGTATCGCTCGTTGAGGTTTGTATGGTTATTAAATCTGCATCGTTGCCTTCCTTAAAGTGTCAGTGATATGATTTGCACAATAAGTTCATCAGCCACTGCATACGCAGCACAGGGTACAGCACAGGGTACAGCACAGGGTACAGTCACAGTGTTTGGTGTCATAAATATCCTCTACAAGTTTTTCCCTCCTCAGTCACTAAATTCACAAAAGACTGGTAAACAAAAGAAGAAAAAAAGAAAATGGAGAAGTGGCTCTGGTCACCCACAGATTAGATCCTTATATGGACCTCTATCTCTTTTAACTGAGTTCCCTGTGATTCCCACACTCACTCCGTCCACAGACACAGCTCTGTCTCCATTAAGTCCAGGTGCCAAAACTCATCTGAATCCCTGTGAAACACATTCACAGCAAGGTCAAAGGTTTCCCCTCATTGCTAAATGATATTATGAAGTGAACTTGTATTTTTCACAGTTGACAACTTTTGTTAAAATCCAAGGCGATATGTGTTTTGCCTCTCTGTCTGTCCCTGTGGAGGTTGTATAAATGATATTGTCTCTGCCTTGTTTAGCAAACAGAATATGTCGCGGTGTAGGCTTTTTATTGCGTCTCTTGGTGTTTCTACAGCCTGTGTGTAGTTACTGTAGGTGTGTGTGGAACAACATGGGAGGAGATATCCGTTTTTACGAGGGGGTCTGTCCTTGTAGTGAAACCCGCCTGTGCCACTTGGTCAGGCTCTGCAGCAGTATCTGGTGATACAGACATCTGCCCCAGCAGTTAACTGGCGACTACCCCTGTAGTTATTATTGCAGTCTGTAAAGGGAACCCATCGTGCTGTCTGGAGACAGCTGCCTTAACAAGACTGTCACGTTCATGTTCTTTCACTGAGGTAAAAAGACCTTCTCTTCCTTTCCCACTCTTTTTACCTTGTCTTTTTCTTTCTTTTTTCAGTGCAGAGATTCCGGGTATAGGAAGAGTGACTATGTGCTCCTGCTGCCTCTTCATTTTCATCCTCTTTCTTTCCCATATCTAACCCAAAGCAGTCTTTGAAGTGCAACCTCTTTACTCTCCAAAGCATGTGCTTTTCTGCTGCAAAGAACCCACCCCATATCTCTCCCTTCTCTCTTTCCTTCTTTTTGAACACTGCAGGTGTGAGAAACCTGCATGTTTTTTTCTTCACTCAGCTGTTTGATGGCTGACTTTTCTTTGTTAGTTAAGATGAACTTCCCTTTTTTTTTTTTTTTTAAATGTGTGGCTTAATTCTCATCCTATCATTTGATTAACTCTATCAGGGTGAAGGTTGTTTCTAAGGTCCCTATTTTAAATATTCCACACATTTCCATGAAGTTATAGGGTTCATAAAAAATGGTGTCATGGCACGTTCTGTATTACAGTCCGTAAAATTTGTCTATAAACCGTTTTAATAGGGAAGAAGTGCTTCATGATAATACTAATAAAATTAAATCAACGTCTGATGGGTAGAGTCATGGTTGGTGCGCACGCCCCATATGCGGAAGGTGAAATCCTCCAAGCTGGCAGCCCGGGTTCAAATCTGACCTGCGTGGCTCCTTTCCCTCATGTTTGTCCCCCCCCCCCTGATTTCCTTCCTTCTCTATTCACTGTCTTGTCTCTACAATGAAGGAAAGTTGCAAGCCCAAAAATAAAATAAATAATAAATAAAAACAAATCTTAAGAACTAAAATAAAATCATGCCTGAGATCAGCGGTCGCCAACACGAGTTCACATTTTGGCACCTGTCTTGCTTTTGAGTTTACGAGTGTCAGAGAACAGAGCTGTCAAGACATGTAGCTCAGAAACATACTGTACACATCTCCTCAGCAGCAGCCATTAACACACTATACACTACACTTACACATACACACCTCTCGACAAGAACACATGAAAGCTGACTTCTATCTTATGACATCTATTTGAGCTAATATGTGCTACTTTTTTTCTCTTTACATTATTTTTTTTTTTTTTGTAGGGGGGGAATCCCCATGAAGATCAAATGAGGCCTGATCTGACGTGCCTACTTTGGCATGGCTCAGTGGCAGCTGACAGATTTTGAAGTTAATTAAAAAATGCTCTTTTCGCCCGTTGACTGATGCCAGTGCAGTGCGGGATCTGTGGTGGTGCGACGGGAGTGGGCGGGGGACATGGACAGTGGTGGGCTTTGTAGGTGGCTGTGATGCACGGAAAGGCTACATGATGTCAGGGGAAAGGCTGGCTGGAGTCCACAATATTCATGTCCAGTGGTCCTCCTCAGAGCAATCATAACATCTTCGCACAGCTGGATGAGGAAGAGAAGGGGAAGGGCAGGTGAATGCAATTGATCCTTGGGAAAAATAATCATTTTGACAGTATATATTTTGATAAGGACTTCAATGGGACATGCTTCTCAAACTTCTCATCCTCTTTAACGGCTGTGTTTCTAATCGTATCATTTACCTTGAATAGGGATGTGATACTATGATATAGGACATGAAACTTGATTGTCCCTTTGGGGAAATGTCAGCTTCCTCCACAGAAGAATCAATTGAAAACAATCCACTCGTCGGCAAACCAGAAACATCATATAATGCACATTAATTGAATTGCAGATTAATATACATCAAAGACAAAAAGGATAAGAACACCATGATGTTTCACCAAAATAGCCTTTAGTAGAAGTCGTGAAGACTTAAGCACATACACATTGCAGCAGACAGCACCGGATCCAAAGAAGCCAATTACACCCATGTTTCCATCTTTACTCCTTTGATTATTTAACACCTCCATTCTTCGCTTAATAGTCGTCCTTCTCATCCACCACATCAAAGACGACTTTTCCCCCGCGAGAGAGTGCAATGAAAATACAGTTTTCCCTCTGTTAGCTTAGCTTGGAACGCTTAGCTTTCCAAAACACAACAACAACAAAAAGAAGAAAAGAAAAAAAACAGGAAACCAACAGATGTCGTAATGCTGGCTCTTAGGTCTGCTAGATTTCTGCGGGTTTCTTCTTGGCAAGTCATAGTAACATCCTGGAGGGTTTTTTGTTTTTTTTCAGACGGTGTGGTTACCACATGACATGTCCTCTCACAGTTCAGTGACTGTGAAGAATAAACAAACAACATGTTCAATAAGCAGCTTTAGAGCTGCTAGGTGTATTTTTCTCAACATTGGCTAGCTTAAGTCCTTATTTTCAAGGCTTCTCATTGTGTTCTGTGGCATAAGCTAACTCTATTTGATATTTCCTGTGCAGGAAACAGAGAGGTTCCTCGATCCCCTCACCTAACTCTGAAATAAAGAAAGCGAATATCACAAATCTTTCAACTATAAATTTAAATGAAAACAGTCCAACTGGGATATAATGGAGGCGTTTTCTTTACTATTCTGGACTGTAACTGAGAGAAAAACTTCCCTTTGTGTCTTTATCCTATGATGGTGGAGTGGGGATGTAGTGATGCTGCTGACTGTAGATAAGACCTTGAGTTTCAGTTTGGAGTCATTGATAACCACAGACTGACCTTTAGTCCTTCTTTCAGTCCTTTTGTCTCGTACAGCCTCTTTTCTCAGTCCCACACACACGCGGACACACACACACACACACACACACACACACACAATCACACTATCTGAAGATTCTCAATTTCTCTTTCTAGTCTCAGCTTCTTCTCCTCCTTCCTCCCTGGTCGGAGGGATAACCATCTACCCTTTCAGCAGAAAGCAGTGCCCTATCAGTCTCCCTTTGGCCTTCCCCTCAGCTTTCTCTCTCTCCTGCTGCTCTGTCTTTATTCCGGCCTGGAAGGATAACCATCTAGCCTTTCAGCGCAGGCCAGCTCTTTCTAATGACTGTTTCCAGTGATGGAGGACAGTAGAGAAGCTTTGTGCCTCCCACTCTGGTGCATTTCAGCAGCTCACAGGGGCCAATGGGGAAGTCTCCAGCATGTTTTTAAATATTTGTACATCATCGCATTGAGGGTCAAGTCATTTAATATCTTTGAAAGACGTTTACTTTGTACCTGTTGGAAGTTATTGATAGGCTATTAATTGACTTGTTTGCTAATGTGATGGTTATAAGGGAGCAACGCAATACTTCTATACATTAAGCTACAGTCAAACAGAGATGAGGGTTCATTTCATAACAGTATGATGAGCCACCATGTTTCCCATCAGGCCAAACATTTGACAACATTTGACAAACATTGTTGAGTGTCACGCTGCAAATGGGTGAGCTGGTGTTCAGTAACAAACATGAAGAGCACAAGTTTTATAGAGATATTTGAAGTGTTGACGAATATATATATAAAAAAAGAACTCTAGAAAAAGCCCAAGTTTGTGAAAGTCTAATGTTTGCAAAACTGACAAGTGATGAACAAAATGTTAGGATAAAAGAACCTGAGAAGAGCAAGTCTGAGTTTCAAGATCTATGTTTAGAGTTAAGCGAGGCAGAAAAAAAACACCAAAAAAACAAGAAGTTGTGACAGGGAAAACATCAGAAACTTTGAAGGAAACAGGCACACGAGCACAGAGAGAGAGAGAGAGAGAGAGAGAGAGAGAGAGAGAGAGAAACACAACAATGGAACAGTGAAAGACAGAGTGAGTCAGAAGGAGAGAACAGAGGCAGACTGAAGGAATGCAAGAAGCAAAGAGGCTGCTGCACTTCCAAGTTGGGGAGCACAGATTTGACAAGCATTTAGTTTTTTTTTTTTTTTTTTTTTTCAAAGAAGAACCTATGAAAAGCTTTCTTTCAGGCCTGGACTGAAAGGGGGATTAAGCTGAGGCAAAGCAAGTGAAAGACACAAACATTCCGTTACACATCTTGTGCATTTACCTGTCAGAGTGCTGCAATAAAGCTGCCCCCATATAGGCAATGTGCCAGGAATTCCGATTTCTAAAGGCTGTCTTTGAAAATGTTGACACCAGAGTGGAGTTGTGTCTTTTTAGGGCACTATACTAAAGAGTAAACCAAAAAAACAACATTGATATTGCTGTACTGTGTATACAATCTCATCTCCACCCCTACACGATGTCAAGCCACTGTTTGCACAGTACATCATGCATTCTGTGAAGTGTGCTGCACATCTATTTGTCTGCTTTCACAGTGCTGGATTTGAGTCTGACCTTTCAGCTTCAAAGTTGCACATCAGTTCCAAGCCTTTCTTGGATGTAATTCCCCTTACAGCTATGTTGAAGAGCAATTTGCCGCGGTACTAGCTGATCTGTCTGTGAAGAATGCTGGGATTGTGCTGCACAGAACACAAATCTTCAAACTGGACTTAATCTGTCCACTGTCCCTGTCAGCGGAGAGGGAACTAATGATTTTTACATCATTAAATTCATTCCAGCGCTTCAGGGGTCATTGTATGACCAGTCAGCTTTGCACTGTCACACTAACAAGTGCTAACCCACAACAAATTTAGGACTACTTGAGGTTTGGAGATGTGTGTCTCAAAGTGATTTCGATGTTGTTGTTTATCTCTGTGTTTGACAGAGATCAAGTGGTTCTGTGTGAGCAAGACCAAATGGAACGAAATTCTTCCAGGAAGAAAAGGATTTATTGTTGGTTCCAGTCAAAGGTTGTTACACCACCATGAAAAGCATTTTGTAAGAAGGTCATCAAGGCCAAACAGCTTTATTTCTGGATGCTCAGTCAACTTCTGAACTAACACTGAAGCTCGCAAAGTGAACAGTTCAGATACTTCTGAGATTCCTTTTAAGATGTAAAACCTCTGAATTACTTAACAGCTAATGTTCTTTTTATGTTATGCAGGTTAGTATTATGTATTATGTATGTATATTATAGTATTTAAAGTGGAATGAAACTGTTAATATGCGTATGGTCATTAGTATTCATTTACTCTTGTTATGAGTGTTACAATGTGATATTTAACTTTTCTATACATTTTGAATCTTTTTGTTAGCAGATTGGCATCTTGCACATATGCCTGCTCAAGCCACCCTGCAGTACAATTTGTCACATTTTAAGTTTCATTTTCAGGCTCTGTTTAACCTGCTGGCATTAGTTTAATTGATACCCTCTGAAGTCATTAAGGACAAAAATGTCCACCTCCAGAAAACTGCCTGAATTGTCTGTCTGTCTGTCTGTCTGTCTGTCTGTCTGTCTGTCTGTCTGTCTGTCTGTCTGTCTGTCTGTCTGTCTATCTATCTATCTATCATGAAAATAGTACAGAGTAATATTTTCCTGATTTTTTTTTTTTTTTTTTGCATAATTCTCTTAATTTCCGCCTCAAAACTACCAAACATTTTAATCAATCAACATATTTTAAAGACTAGCCAAACTCTTTACTTTGATATATAATTGTTTTTTTTGTGTAGCGTCACATTTAAAATGTAGTAACCCTATCATTAAGGACAAAAATGTCCACTTCCACTACATAAATCTTTTAAACAACTTCAGCCCCGCTCAACACTATCAAATGTTGAATAATTATCATGATATTTAAAATGCCAGATTGATTGCATGATTTTGAAAATTAAAGGGTTAAAATTCTGATAATTATTCAATATTGGCTAGTGTTGAGCAGGGCTGAATTTAAAGTTTGATAAGAAGATTTATGCAGAAAAAAGCAGAACAAACATGAATCGATATTATTTGTATAGCATTTTTTACAGTGAGCCATTAATCTATTAAAAACATTGAATTTCAAAAAGTGCCATTATGCACTAACACAGGCTGATGATTAACCAAAGCTATTTTCTTAACCAATCCACTAAAATGTAGGACTAGAAAGAAGATCTTTTTGTGTAACCTCAAGCTTATTCTTAAGGACCAGCTAATAGTCAGGGTAATGGAGTGATGATAATATAGTGATTATACACATGTTGTAATGTTACACATCTCTGTAGAGTATCACTGCAAGAGAAGCTTAAGATCAGATCTAGTACAGAAACATATTTCTCTGTTGTGGGATGATGCTGTGCAGTACATCTAAATGTATCATTGCTTCATCATGTTTGCTGCGACATCCTGGTCAGATGACTCAGCTTCCCAAAAGGCCTCTGTTTTCCCCTTAACAGGCAACACACAGGCTCAGCTGGTGGTTGTTGTGGTTTTTCTTCAGTCATTTTGAGTGAATGGTCAGGGCTCATGCTGCTTTTCATCAGGCAGGATAAGTCACATCAGAAATGGTGGCCTATACATAGAACAATGATCGGGTGGCTTTATTTTTCATTTATTTATTTATTTTTTTCGAAGAGAGCTACTGTGGTGAATTTTGCTCTGCGATATTTCGTGCAGTGTAATTGTGGTTTGCTGAGAGAACACGCTGGCTGGAGGCGAGCAGGAAAACAGAGACCGCAGACTTAATAGTTCTGACATTCTTTGAGCATCCTCATCTTTGTGTTGAAGGATGCTGAAGCGCTCCAGTAGTTTGTGATCTGTCTAACTTCTCATGCAGTCTTTACGGTTCTGTCCATTCTAGCAAGTGTCTACTGCATTGTCCTCTTGATGTTTTCTGCCATGTGACTTTCATGTTCACATTTGTTTGTCTCTTGGTTTCTCAGCCTCGCTGTGTCTGCCTGTTGTCAAGAGACTTCACTGACTCACAGTGACTAAAAGGGGCCTGAAGTGCTGGCCTGTCCTGACCTGACTTCAAAATAGACAGCTTGGCACGCACGCCATGCACACACACATCATCACCGACACAGGGCTTTCCTTGTACAGCTTCAGTTCCCATGTCAGGCCGTCTTTCAGATCAGGGTTTTTGAATATGACTCACTGGTTATGAGACTTTTGAGTGATCGTTTGAGAACAATCATTGAAGCCTGCAGCCATCCTCATATTGCATGTGATTGTCAGTTAGTAGGAACACACACACACGCGCACACACACACTGAAATTCACAGCTTTAGATTCCCTAATTAAAGTGGTACACTTAATGCTTTGTGGATTAATCCAACAGCGAAATACATTTCCTAAAAAAATGCAGAAATCAGACAACCTTGCTCCATGAACAGTTTTGCAATTCTATTAACATCAAATCAATACTGCAGCCAAATGACTGATAATGATACTATTTATCTCAATTTATAATAGATAAAGACATCTGACATAAAATAAGAGATACGTGAACCCCCCTGGTCTAACCTGGACCATAAATAAAACACACCAGTGTTTGAGAATGCGGGCAAGTGTAGATTTGCTTTGGAAGCTGAGATTCCCAGCCAGAGGCGAAGGAAGAAGACAAGGGGGAGAGAGAGAGAGAGAGAGAGAGAGGGAGTTGAGTGAACTCAGAGAAACACTGATAGACTTATCTGTTCTTTGATCTGATGACTGAAGCGGTGAACGTCACATTTTCTCACAGATCTCTAATCAGATCATCCTACGTTTAATACTTAACCGACTCATTATACGGGATTAGAGAAGACCTGAGCGAGGATCGGAAAAACCTTTCTACCTTCCTTTGAAAACGTTTGGAGTGGGAGTGGCAGGGGTGTGTGCTCGTGGGTTAAAAGCTGGTGATTGATGGCTCTCTGTGAAGGCCTTTTGTACTATGGCAGCAGAGAGAAAAGAGGCAGATTAAATAGAAGAAGAACATTCAAGACTTCCATCATATGTGCCACTTGTGCTCTTTTCAAAATGCACTTCTGGTTATTTTCCTCCAAAGACTCAGAGTTGAGGAACAGACTGTTCATTGTTTCTCCTGGGCGGAAACTAGGAGGCATCAATGTATGCTTGACAGCGCGTAAAGTGGTATATAATTATTAGTATTACTATTATTATTATATAACAAGTAGTAATAGATGTTTTAACAGAAAGTAATTGCTGTACTTAGAGAAAACCTTTTGTAAAAACAATATAACAGAACTATATAAAGAAACAAAGGAGTGATTTTTCACAGTGCACAAAATGAACTGTTCTGTTGCCATTCTAAGAGCTCACAGAGTCAGTGTTAATCTTGACAGAGTCAGATTTGTTTGCGGGTAACATCTGTGCCTCCAACTTCCTTGCAGCATATTACTGAGGAGATGAGTTGTTGCAATTGAACAAGTGGATGGTAACACTTTGAATAATGCCTTAACACCACCATTGATTGTATTTAGATGTTTTAAAGATCCCATATTATGCCCTTTTGGGGGGTTTATGTATCTATTTTATGAGTCTACTTAAGTACGTTCACAATCGCTAATGTTCGACAATAGTGTCTGTTTTCATTTACTGCAGCTCCATAAAGGTTGTCTCATCTGCCAGTATTTCTACTGCTCAAAATCCCCCCCAAAAAAGGGTCCCCACGTGTGCCAAGTCTGATCTGATTGGTCGGCCAATCTTCTCTTTCGTAATTGGTCAGTTGTTCAGCTTTGTTCTCAGATATTTCCCGCCCCTTTTACCATATTGGGAATGCTACAGTCGGTCTGAGGGGAGCTTGTGCTTGCTACAACAAGCCAATGGGCTTGGATCAGTGACGTCTATGTCTTGTGATGTCACAAACCCATTTTCAACGAGGGGGGCTAGGGACCGAGTGTTTCATGCGGCTAATTCTACTGGTAGGAGGAAGTAGGAGAAGCTGTGTTTCCGCGGACTTTGAATTTTTGCAAGTAGATGTGCCTAAACATGCACAAGACACACTAAAGAGCATATAAAACCAGAGAAGGCATAATATGGGGCCTTTCACTTCTTTCCTCTTTATCCATCTTTAATACTTGCTGGTGCACACACACATACTAGACAGCACACGCGAGCCATTCTGCATTTGTGTGTTATGATAGAAAAGCACTGTTAAAGAAGAGGTAACAGTCATCCTGACTAATCCTGCGGCCCCAAACCGAGTCGGGCCAAGACCCCTCCTCCTCCCCTGGGGCCCGGGGTAAGCCAGCTCCGTCTTAAGGTCTTATATAAAAGCTTGTTTTCTTTTCTAAAGAAGCAGGTAGAGTGTCTGTAGTAATCTGGTGGCTTGAGCTGGGTGGAAGAAACAGAAGAGCGTGGACCAGGAGTAACACGCACTATTAAGTTCAACACAGGGAAACGCTGAGAAGTGACATTCTCCATGTAGCAGTATGTTTAGCAACAGGTAACCAGTCCGTATTAGTAAGCTGTTTAAAGGTGAGAAGTTGTACCATCTGAGCTACTTTATATTTGCCTTTGTGGCTGGCAGGGGGAGCAAACTTTGTGTGGGCATTGCAACCAAACAAGTAGGGTTGGAAATCTGAGGGTGTATCACAATTCGATTTGTTATCGATTCTTAGGGTCACAATTAGATTCAGAATTTCTTCTCGATTTAAAACGATTCTGGATTCATGGTTTAAAGTTTATCTTTGAATTAGTTCATACTTCAGGATCTACTCCAGTCATCTGTGAGACTGGCTGAACTTCTTGCTGCTCGTTAACATTCTACTGAGTTAAAGAGTTAGCTTTAGCACTTAGCAGGGAATGACTGATAGAAGTTATGAATATATTTAAGTTGATAAGAATGTCCATTTTTACATAAATCCCAACTTTACTGTTAAACTGGTTGTGACCGGTATTATGACTGTGTTGATACCAGTTTT